>NC_059430.1:5709824-5894824 GCF_021028975.2 Sphaerodactylus townsendi | reverse complement strand
GGGGGGGGGGGGTGGGGGGGGGGGGGGGTGGGGGGGGGGGGGGGTGGGGGGGGGGGGGGGTGGGGGGGGGGGGGGGTGGGGGGGGGGGGGGGTGGGGGGGGGGGGGGGTGGGGGGGGGGGGGGGTGGGGGGGGGGGGGGGTGGGGGGGGGGGGGGGTGGGGGGGGGGGGGGGTGGGGGGGGGGGGGGGTGGGGGGGGGGGGGGGTGGGGGGGGGGGGGGGTGGGGGGGGGGGGGGGTGGGGGGGGGGGGGGGTGGGGGGGGGGGGGGGTGGGGGGGGGGGGGGGTGGGGGGGGGGGGGGGTGGGGGGGGGGGGGGGTGGGGGGGGGGGGGGGTGGGGGGGGGGGGGGGTGGGGGGGGGGGGGGGTGGGGGGGGGGGGGGGTGGGGGGGGGGGGGGGTGGGGGGGGGGGGGGGTGGGGGGGGGGGGGGGTGGGGGGGGGGGGGGGTGGGGGGGGGGGGGGGTGGGGGGGGGGGGGGGTGGGGGGGGGGGGGGGTGGGGGGGGGGGGGGGTGGGGGGGGGGGGGGGTGGGGGGGGGGGGGGGTGGGGGGGGGGGGGGGTGGGGGGGGGGGGGGGTGGGGGGGGGGGGGGGTGGGGGGGGGGGGGGGTGGGGGGGGGGGGGGGTGGGGGGGGGGGGGGGTGGGGGGGGGGGGGGGTGGGGGGGGGGGGGGGTGGGGGGGGGGGGGGGTGGGGGGGGGGGGGGGTGGGGGGGGGGGGGGGTGGGGGGGGGGGGGGGTGGGGGGGGGGGGGGGTGGGGGGGGGGGGGGGTGGGGGGGGGGGGGGGTGGGGGGGGGGGGGGGTGGGGGGGGGGGGGGGTGGGGGGGGGGGGGGGTGGGGGGGGGGGGGGGTGGGGGGGGGGGGGGGTGGGGGGGGGGGGGGGTGGGGGGGGGGGGGGGTGGGGGGGGGGGGGGGTGGGGGGGGGGGGGGGTGGGGGGGGGGGGGGGTGGGGGGGGGGGGGGGTGGGGGGGGGGGGGGGTGGGGGGGGGGGGGGGTGGGGGGGGGGGGGGGTGGGGGGGGGGGGGGGTGGGGGGGGGGGGGGGTGGGGGGGGGGGGGGGTGGGGGGGGGGGGGGGTGGGGGGGGGGGGGGGTGGGGGGGGGGGGGGGTGGGGGGGGGGGGGGGTGGGGGGGGGGGGGGGTGGGGGGGGGGGGGGGTGGGGGGGGGGGGGGGTGGGGGGGGGGGGGGGTGGGGGGGGGGGGGGGTGGGGGGGGGGGGGGGTGGGGGGGGGGGGGGGTGGGGGGGGGGGGGGGTGGGGGGGGGGGGGGGTGGGGGGGGGGGGGGGTGGGGGGGGGGGGGGGTGGGGGGGGGGGGGGGTGGGGGGGGGGGGGGGTGGGGGGGGGGGGGGGTGGGGGGGGGGGGGGGTGGGGGGGGGGGGGGGTGGGGGGGGGGGGGGGTGGGGGGGGGGGGGGGTGGGGGGGGGGGGGGGTGGGGGGGGGGGGGGGTGGGGGGGGGGGGGGGTGGGGGGGGGGGGGGGTGGGGGGGGGGGGGGGTGGGGGGGGGGGGGGGTGGGGGGGGGGGGGGGTGGGGGGGGGGGGGGGTGGGGGGGGGGGGGGGTGGGGGGGGGGGGGGGTGGGGGGGGGGGGGGGTGGGGGGGGGGGGGGGTGGGGGGGGGGGGGGGTGGGGGGGGGGGGGGGTGGGGGGGGGGGGGGGTGGGGGGGGGGGGGGGTGGGGGGGGGGGGGGGTGGGGGGGGGGGGGGGTGGGGGGGGGGGGGGGTGGGGGGGGGGGGGGGTGGGGGGGGGGGGGGGTGGGGGGGGGGGGGGGTGGGGGGGGGGGGGGGTGGGGGGGGGGGGGGGTGGGGGGGGGGGGGGGTGGGGGGGGGGGGGGGTGGGGGGGGGGGGGGGTGGGGGGGGGGGGGGGTGGGGGGGGGGGGGGGTGGGGGGGGGGGGGGGTGGGGGGGGGGGGGGGTGGGGGGGGGGGGGGGTGGGGGGGGGGGGGGGTGGGGGGGGGGGGGGGTGGGGGGGGGGGGGGGTGGGGGGGGGGGGGGGTGGGGGGGGGGGGGGGTGGGGGGGGGGGGGGGTGGGGGGGGGGGGGGGTGGGGGGGGGGGGGGGTGGGGGGGGGGGGGGGTGGGGGGGGGGGGGGGTGGGGGGGGGGGGGGGTGGGGGGGGGGGGGGGTGGGGGGGGGGGGGGGTGGGGGGGGGGGGGGGTGGGGGGGGGGGGGGGTGGGGGGGGGGGGGGGTGGGGGGGGGGGGGGGTGGGGGGGGGGGGGGGTGGGGGGGGGGGGGGGTGGGGGGGGGGGGGGGTGGGGGGGGGGGGGGGTGGGGGGGGGGGGGGGTGGGGGGGGGGGGGGGTGGGGGGGGGGGGGGGTGGGGGGGGGGGGGGGTGGGGGGGGGGGGGGGTGGGGGGGGGGGGGGGTGGGGGGGGGGGGGGGTGGGGGGGGGGGGGGGTGGGGGGGGGGGGGGGTGGGGGGGGGGGGGGGTGGGGGGGGGGGGGGGTGGGGGGGGGGGGGGGTGGGGGGGGGGGGGGGTGGGGGGGGGGGGGGGTGGGGGGGGGGGGGGGTGGGGGGGGGGGGGGGTGGGGGGGGGGGGGGGTGGGGGGGGGGGGGGGTGGGGGGGGGGGGGGGTGGGGGGGGGGGGGGGTGGGGGGGGGGGGGGGTGGGGGGGGGGGGGGGTGGGGGGGGGGGGGGGTGGGGGGGGGGGGGGGTGGGGGGGGGGGGGGGTGGGGGGGGGGGGGGGTGGGGGGGGGGGGGGGTGGGGGGGGGGGGGGGTGGGGGGGGGGGGGGGTGGGGGGGGGGGGGGGTGGGGGGGGGGGGGGGTGGGGGGGGGGGGGGGTGGGGGGGGGGGGGGGTGGGGGGGGGGGGGGGTGGGGGGGGGGGGGGGTGGGGGGGGGGGGGGGTGGGGGGGGGGGGGGGTGGGGGGGGGGGGGGGTGGGGGGGGGGGGGGGTGGGGGGGGGGGGGGGTGGGGGGGGGGGGGGGTGGGGGGGGGGGGGGGTGGGGGGGGGGGGGGGTGGGGGGGGGGGGGGGTGGGGGGGGGGGGGGGTGGGGGGGGGGGGGGGTGGGGGGGGGGGGGGGTGGGGGGGGGGGGGGGTGGGGGGGGGGGGGGGTGGGGGGGGGGGGGGGTGGGGGGGGGGGGGGGTGGGGGGGGGGGGGGGTGGGGGGGGGGGGGGGTGGGGGGGGGGGGGGGTGGGGGGGGGGGGGGGTGGGGGGGGGGGGGGGTGGGGGGGGGGGGGGGTGGGGGGGGGGGGGGGTGGGGGGGGGGGGGGGTGGGGGGGGGGGGGGGTGGGGGGGGGGGGGGGTGGGGGGGGGGGGGGGTGGGGGGGGGGGGGGGTGGGGGGGGGGGGGGGTGGGGGGGGGGGGGGGTGGGGGGGGGGGGGGGTGGGGGGGGGGGGGGGTGGGGGGGGGGGGGGGTGGGGGGGGGGGGGGGTGGGGGGGGGGGGGGGTGGGGGGGGGGGGGGGTGGGGGGGGGGGGGGGTGGGGGGGGGGGGGGGTGGGGGGGGGGGGGGGTGGGGGGGGGGGGGGGTGGGGGGGGGGGGGGGTGGGGGGGGGGGGGGGTGGGGGGGGGGGGGGGTGGGGGGGGGGGGGGGTGGGGGGGGGGGGGGGTGGGGGGGGGGGGGGGTGGGGGGGGGGGGGGGTGGGGGGGGGGGGGGGTGGGGGGGGGGGGGGGTGGGGGGGGGGGGGGGTGGGGGGGGGGGGGGGTGGGGGGGGGGGGGGGTGGGGGGGGGGGGGGGTGGGGGGGGGGGGGGGTGGGGGGGGGGGGGGGTGGGGGGGGGGGGGGGTGGGGGGGGGGGGGGGTGGGGGGGGGGGGGGGTGGGGGGGGGGGGGGGTGGGGGGGGGGGGGGGTGGGGGGGGGGGGGGGTGGGGGGGGGGGGGGGTGGGGGGGGGGGGGGGTGGGGGGGGGGGGGGGTGGGGGGGGGGGGGGGTGGGGGGGGGGGGGGGTGGGGGGGGGGGGGGGTGGGGGGGGGGGGGGGTGGGGGGGGGGGGGGGTGGGGGGGGGGGGGGGTGGGGGGGGGGGGGGGTGGGGGGGGGGGGGGGTGGGGGGGGGGGGGGGTGGGGGGGGGGGGGGGTGGGGGGGGGGGGGGGTGGGGGGGGGGGGGGGTGGGGGGGGGGGGGGGTGGGGGGGGGGGGGGGTGGGGGGGGGGGGGGGTGGGGGGGGGGGGGGGTGGGGGGGGGGGGGGGTGGGGGGGGGGGGGGGTGGGGGGGGGGGGGGGTGGGGGGGGGGGGGGGTGGGGGGGGGGGGGGGTGGGGGGGGGGGGGGGTGGGGGGGGGGGGGGGTGGGGGGGGGGGGGGGTGGGGGGGGGGGGGGGTGGGGGGGGGGGGGGGTGGGGGGGGGGGGGGGTGGGGGGGGGGGGGGGTGGGGGGGGGGGGGGGTGGGGGGGGGGGGGGGTGGGGGGGGGGGGGGGTGGGGGGGGGGGGGGGTGGGGGGGGGGGGGGGTGGGGGGGGGGGGGGGTGGGGGGGGGGGGGGGTGGGGGGGGGGGGGGGTGGGGGGGGGGGGGGGTGGGGGGGGGGGGGGGTGGGGGGGGGGGGGGGTGGGGGGGGGGGGGGGTGGGGGGGGGGGGGGGTGGGGGGGGGGGGGGGTGGGGGGGGGGGGGGGTGGGGGGGGGGGGGGGTGGGGGGGGGGGGGGGTGGGGGGGGGGGGGGGTGGGGGGGGGGGGGGGTGGGGGGGGGGGGGGGTGGGGGGGGGGGGGGGTGGGGGGGGGGGGGGGTGGGGGGGGGGGGGGGTGGGGGGGGGGGGGGGTGGGGGGGGGGGGGGGTGGGGGGGGGGGGGGGTGGGGGGGGGGGGGGGTGGGGGGGGGGGGGGGTGGGGGGGGGGGGGGGTGGGGGGGGGGGGGGGTGGGGGGGGGGGGGGGTGGGGGGGGGGGGGGGTGGGGGGGGGGGGGGGTGGGGGGGGGGGGGGGTGGGGGGGGGGGGGGGTGGGGGGGGGGGGGGGTGGGGGGGGGGGGGGGTGGGGGGGGGGGGGGGTGGGGGGGGGGGGGGGTGGGGGGGGGGGGGGGTGGGGGGGGGGGGGGGTGGGGGGGGGGGGGGGTGGGGGGGGGGGGGGGTGGGGGGGGGGGGGGGTGGGGGGGGGGGGGGGTGGGGGGGGGGGGGGGTGGGGGGGGGGGGGGGTGGGGGGGGGGGGGGGTGGGGGGGGGGGGGGGTGGGGGGGGGGGGGGGTGGGGGGGGGGGGGGGTGGGGGGGGGGGGGGGTGGGGGGGGGGGGGGGTGGGGGGGGGGGGGGGTGGGGGGGGGGGGGGGTGGGGGGGGGGGGGGGTGGGGGGGGGGGGGGGTGGGGGGGGGGGGGGGTGGGGGGGGGGGGGGGTGGGGGGGGGGGGGGGTGGGGGGGGGGGGGGGTGGGGGGGGGGGGGGGTGGGGGGGGGGGGGGGTGGGGGGGGGGGGGGGTGGGGGGGGGGGGGGGTGGGGGGGGGGGGGGGTGGGGGGGGGGGGGGGTGGGGGGGGGGGGGGGTGGGGGGGGGGGGGGGTGGGGGGGGGGGGGGGTGGGGGGGGGGGGGGGTGGGGGGGGGGGGGGGTGGGGGGGGGGGGGGGTGGGGGGGGGGGGGGGTGGGGGGGGGGGGGGGTGGGGGGGGGGGGGGGTGGGGGGGGGGGGGGGTGGGGGGGGGGGGGGGTGGGGGGGGGGGGGGGTGGGGGGGGGGGGGGGTGGGGGGGGGGGGGGGTGGGGGGGGGGGGGGGTGGGGGGGGGGGGGGGTGGGGGGGGGGGGGGGTGGGGGGGGGGGGGGGTGGGGGGGGGGGGGGGTGGGGGGGGGGGGGGGTGGGGGGGGGGGGGGGTGGGGGGGGGGGGGGGTGGGGGGGGGGGGGGGTGGGGGGGGGGGGGGGTGGGGGGGGGGGGGGGTGGGGGGGGGGGGGGGTGGGGGGGGGGGGGGGTGGGGGGGGGGGGGGGTGGGGGGGGGGGGGGGTGGGGGGGGGGGGGGGTGGGGGGGGGGGGGGGTGGGGGGGGGGGGGGGTGGGGGGGGGGGGGGGTGGGGGGGGGGGGGGGTGGGGGGGGGGGGGGGTGGGGGGGGGGGGGGGTGGGGGGGGGGGGGGGTGGGGGGGGGGGGGGGTGGGGGGGGGGGGGGGTGGGGGGGGGGGGGGGTGGGGGGGGGGGGGGGTGGGGGGGGGGGGGGGTGGGGGGGGGGGGGGGTGGGGGGGGGGGGGGGTGGGGGGGGGGGGGGGTGGGGGGGGGGGGGGGTGGGGGGGGGGGGGGGTGGGGGGGGGGGGGGGTGGGGGGGGGGGGGGGTGGGGGGGGGGGGGGGTGGGGGGGGGGGGGGGTGGGGGGGGGGGGGGGTGGGGGGGGGGGGGGGTGGGGGGGGGGGGGGGTGGGGGGGGGGGGGGGTGGGGGGGGGGGGGGGTGGGGGGGGGGGGGGGTGGGGGGGGGGGGGGGTGGGGGGGGGGGGGGGTGGGGGGGGGGGGGGGTGGGGGGGGGGGGGGGTGGGGGGGGGGGGGGGTGGGGGGGGGGGGGGGTGGGGGGGGGGGGGGGTGGGGGGGGGGGGGGGTGGGGGGGGGGGGGGGTGGGGGGGGGGGGGGGTGGGGGGGGGGGGGGGTGGGGGGGGGGGGGGGTGGGGGGGGGGGGGGGTGGGGGGGGGGGGGGGTGGGGGGGGGGGGGGGTGGGGGGGGGGGGGGGTGGGGGGGGGGGGGGGTGGGGGGGGGGGGGGGTGGGGGGGGGGGGGGGTGGGGGGGGGGGGGGGTGGGGGGGGGGGGGGGTGGGGGGGGGGGGGGGTGGGGGGGGGGGGGGGTGGGGGGGGGGGGGGGTGGGGGGGGGGGGGGGTGGGGGGGGGGGGGGGTGGGGGGGGGGGGGGGTGGGGGGGGGGGGGGGTGGGGGGGGGGGGGGGTGGGGGGGGGGGGGGGTGGGGGGGGGGGGGGGTGGGGGGGGGGGGGGGTGGGGGGGGGGGGGGGTGGGGGGGGGGGGGGGTGGGGGGGGGGGGGGGTGGGGGGGGGGGGGGGTGGGGGGGGGGGGGGGTGGGGGGGGGGGGGGGTGGGGGGGGGGGGGGGTGGGGGGGGGGGGGGGTGGGGGGGGGGGGGGGTGGGGGGGGGGGGGGGTGGGGGGGGGGGGGGGTGGGGGGGGGGGGGGGTGGGGGGGGGGGGGGGTGGGGGGGGGGGGGGGTGGGGGGGGGGGGGGGTGGGGGGGGGGGGGGGTGGGGGGGGGGGGGGGTGGGGGGGGGGGGGGGTGGGGGGGGGGGGGGGTGGGGGGGGGGGGGGGTGGGGGGGGGGGGGGGTGGGGGGGGGGGGGGGTGGGGGGGGGGGGGGGTGGGGGGGGGGGGGGGTGGGGGGGGGGGGGGGTGGGGGGGGGGGGGGGTGGGGGGGGGGGGGGGTGGGGGGGGGGGGGGGTGGGGGGGGGGGGGGGTGGGGGGGGGGGGGGGTGGGGGGGGGGGGGGGTGGGGGGGGGGGGGGGTGGGGGGGGGGGGGGGTGGGGGGGGGGGGGGGTGGGGGGGGGGGGGGGTGGGGGGGGGGGGGGGTGGGGGGGGGGGGGGGTGGGGGGGGGGGGGGGTGGGGGGGGGGGGGGGTGGGGGGGGGGGGGGGTGGGGGGGGGGGGGGGTGGGGGGGGGGGGGGGTGGGGGGGGGGGGGGGTGGGGGGGGGGGGGGGTGGGGGGGGGGGGGGGTGGGGGGGGGGGGGGGTGGGGGGGGGGGGGGGTGGGGGGGGGGGGGGGTGGGGGGGGGGGGGGGTGGGGGGGGGGGGGGGTGGGGGGGGGGGGGGGTGGGGGGGGGGGGGGGTGGGGGGGGGGGGGGGTGGGGGGGGGGGGGGGTGGGGGGGGGGGGGGGTGGGGGGGGGGGGGGGTGGGGGGGGGGGGGGGTGGGGGGGGGGGGGGGTGGGGGGGGGGGGGGGTGGGGGGGGGGGGGGGTGGGGGGGGGGGGGGGTGGGGGGGGGGGGGGGTGGGGGGGGGGGGGGGTGGGGGGGGGGGGGGGTGGGGGGGGGGGGGGGTGGGGGGGGGGGGGGGTGGGGGGGGGGGGGGGTGGGGGGGGGGGGGGGTGGGGGGGGGGGGGGGTGGGGGGGGGGGGGGGTGGGGGGGGGGGGGGGTGGGGGGGGGGGGGGGTGGGGGGGGGGGGGGGTGGGGGGGGGGGGGGGTGGGGGGGGGGGGGGGTGGGGGGGGGGGGGGGTGGGGGGGGGGGGGGGTGGGGGGGGGGGGGGGTGGGGGGGGGGGGGGGTGGGGGGGGGGGGGGGTGGGGGGGGGGGGGGGTGGGGGGGGGGGGGGGTGGGGGGGGGGGGGGGTGGGGGGGGGGGGGGGTGGGGGGGGGGGGGGGTGGGGGGGGGGGGGGGTGGGGGGGGGGGGGGGTGGGGGGGGGGGGGGGTGGGGGGGGGGGGGGGTGGGGGGGGGGGGGGGTGGGGGGGGGGGGGGGTGGGGGGGGGGGGGGGTGGGGGGGGGGGGGGGTGGGGGGGGGGGGGGGTGGGGGGGGGGGGGGGTGGGGGGGGGGGGGGGTGGGGGGGGGGGGGGGTGGGGGGGGGGGGGGGTGGGGGGGGGGGGGGGTGGGGGGGGGGGGGGGTGGGGGGGGGGGGGGGTGGGGGGGGGGGGGGGTGGGGGGGGGGGGGGGTGGGGGGGGGGGGGGGTGGGGGGGGGGGGGGGTGGGGGGGGGGGGGGGTGGGGGGGGGGGGGGGTGGGGGGGGGGGGGGGTGGGGGGGGGGGGGGGTGGGGGGGGGGGGGGGTGGGGGGGGGGGGGGGTGGGGGGGGGGGGGGGTGGGGGGGGGGGGGGGTGGGGGGGGGGGGGGGTGGGGGGGGGGGGGGGTGGGGGGGGGGGGGGGTGGGGGGGGGGGGGGGTGGGGGGGGGGGGGGGTGGGGGGGGGGGGGGGTGGGGGGGGGGGGGGGTGGGGGGGGGGGGGGGTGGGGGGGGGGGGGGGTGGGGGGGGGGGGGGGTGGGGGGGGGGGGGGGTGGGGGGGGGGGGGGGTGGGGGGGGGGGGGGGTGGGGGGGGGGGGGGGTGGGGGGGGGGGGGGGTGGGGGGGGGGGGGGGTGGGGGGGGGGGGGGGTGGGGGGGGGGGGGGGTGGGGGGGGGGGGGGGTGGGGGGGGGGGGGGGTGGGGGGGGGGGGGGGTGGGGGGGGGGGGGGGTGGGGGGGGGGGGGGGTGGGGGGGGGGGGGGGTGGGGGGGGGGGGGGGTGGGGGGGGGGGGGGGTGGGGGGGGGGGGGGGTGGGGGGGGGGGGGGGTGGGGGGGGGGGGGGGTGGGGGGGGGGGGGGGTGGGGGGGGGGGGGGGTGGGGGGGGGGGGGGGTGGGGGGGGGGGGGGGTGGGGGGGGGGGGGGGTGGGGGGGGGGGGGGGTGGGGGGGGGGGGGGGTGGGGGGGGGGGGGGGTGGGGGGGGGGGGGGGTGGGGGGGGGGGGGGGTGGGGGGGGGGGGGGGTGGGGGGGGGGGGGGGTGGGGGGGGGGGGGGGTGGGGGGGGGGGGGGGTGGGGGGGGGGGGGGGTGGGGGGGGGGGGGGGTGGGGGGGGGGGGGGGTGGGGGGGGGGGGGGGTGGGGGGGGGGGGGGGTGGGGGGGGGGGGGGGTGGGGGGGGGGGGGGGTGGGGGGGGGGGGGGGTGGGGGGGGGGGGGGGTGGGGGGGGGGGGGGGTGGGGGGGGGGGGGGGTGGGGGGGGGGGGGGGTGGGGGGGGGGGGGGGTGGGGGGGGGGGGGGGTGGGGGGGGGGGGGGGTGGGGGGGGGGGGGGGTGGGGGGGGGGGGGGGTGGGGGGGGGGGGGGGTGGGGGGGGGGGGGGGTGGGGGGGGGGGGGGGTGGGGGGGGGGGGGGGTGGGGGGGGGGGGGGGTGGGGGGGGGGGGGGGTGGGGGGGGGGGGGGGTGGGGGGGGGGGGGGGTGGGGGGGGGGGGGGGTGGGGGGGGGGGGGGGTGGGGGGGGGGGGGGGTGGGGGGGGGGGGGGGTGGGGGGGGGGGGGGGTGGGGGGGGGGGGGGGTGGGGGGGGGGGGGGGTGGGGGGGGGGGGGGGTGGGGGGGGGGGGGGGTGGGGGGGGGGGGGGGTGGGGGGGGGGGGGGGTGGGGGGGGGGGGGGGTGGGGGGGGGGGGGGGTGGGGGGGGGGGGGGGTGGGGGGGGGGGGGGGTGGGGGGGGGGGGGGGTGGGGGGGGGGGGGGGTGGGGGGGGGGGGGGGTGGGGGGGGGGGGGGGTGGGGGGGGGGGGGGGTGGGGGGGGGGGGGGGTGGGGGGGGGGGGGGGTGGGGGGGGGGGGGGGTGGGGGGGGGGGGGGGTGGGGGGGGGGGGGGGTGGGGGGGGGGGGGGGTGGGGGGGGGGGGGGGTGGGGGGGGGGGGGGGTGGGGGGGGGGGGGGGTGGGGGGGGGGGGGGGTGGGGGGGGGGGGGGGTGGGGGGGGGGGGGGGTGGGGGGGGGGGGGGGTGGGGGGGGGGGGGGGTGGGGGGGGGGGGGGGTGGGGGGGGGGGGGGGTGGGGGGGGGGGGGGGTGGGGGGGGGGGGGGGTGGGGGGGGGGGGGGGTGGGGGGGGGGGGGGGTGGGGGGGGGGGGGGGTGGGGGGGGGGGGGGGTGGGGGGGGGGGGGGGTGGGGGGGGGGGGGGGTGGGGGGGGGGGGGGGTGGGGGGGGGGGGGGGTGGGGGGGGGGGGGGGTGGGGGGGGGGGGGGGTGGGGGGGGGGGGGGGTGGGGGGGGGGGGGGGTGGGGGGGGGGGGGGGTGGGGGGGGGGGGGGGTGGGGGGGGGGGGGGGTGGGGGGGGGGGGGGGTGGGGGGGGGGGGGGGTGGGGGGGGGGGGGGGTGGGGGGGGGGGGGGGTGGGGGGGGGGGGGGGTGGGGGGGGGGGGGGGTGGGGGGGGGGGGGGGTGGGGGGGGGGGGGGGTGGGGGGGGGGGGGGGTGGGGGGGGGGGGGGGTGGGGGGGGGGGGGGGTGGGGGGGGGGGGGGGTGGGGGGGGGGGGGGGTGGGGGGGGGGGGGGGTGGGGGGGGGGGGGGGTGGGGGGGGGGGGGGGTGGGGGGGGGGGGGGGTGGGGGGGGGGGGGGGTGGGGGGGGGGGGGGGTGGGGGGGGGGGGGGGTGGGGGGGGGGGGGGGTGGGGGGGGGGGGGGGTGGGGGGGGGGGGGGGTGGGGGGGGGGGGGGGTGGGGGGGGGGGGGGGTGGGGGGGGGGGGGGGTGGGGGGGGGGGGGGGTGGGGGGGGGGGGGGGTGGGGGGGGGGGGGGGTGGGGGGGGGGGGGGGTGGGGGGGGGGGGGGGTGGGGGGGGGGGGGGGTGGGGGGGGGGGGGGGTGGGGGGGGGGGGGGGTGGGGGGGGGGGGGGGTGGGGGGGGGGGGGGGTGGGGGGGGGGGGGGGTGGGGGGGGGGGGGGGTGGGGGGGGGGGGGGGTGGGGGGGGGGGGGGGTGGGGGGGGGGGGGGGTGGGGGGGGGGGGGGGTGGGGGGGGGGGGGGGTGGGGGGGGGGGGGGGTGGGGGGGGGGGGGGGTGGGGGGGGGGGGGGGTGGGGGGGGGGGGGGGTGGGGGGGGGGGGGGGTGGGGGGGGGGGGGGGTGGGGGGGGGGGGGGGTGGGGGGGGGGGGGGGTGGGGGGGGGGGGGGGTGGGGGGGGGGGGGGGTGGGGGGGGGGGGGGGTGGGGGGGGGGGGGGGTGGGGGGGGGGGGGGGTGGGGGGGGGGGGGGGTGGGGGGGGGGGGGGGTGGGGGGGGGGGGGGGTGGGGGGGGGGGGGGGTGGGGGGGGGGGGGGGTGGGGGGGGGGGGGGGTGGGGGGGGGGGGGGGTGGGGGGGGGGGGGGGTGGGGGGGGGGGGGGGTGGGGGGGGGGGGGGGTGGGGGGGGGGGGGGGTGGGGGGGGGGGGGGGTGGGGGGGGGGGGGGGTGGGGGGGGGGGGGGGTGGGGGGGGGGGGGGGTGGGGGGGGGGGGGGGTGGGGGGGGGGGGGGGTGGGGGGGGGGGGGGGTGGGGGGGGGGGGGGGTGGGGGGGGGGGGGGGTGGGGGGGGGGGGGGGTGGGGGGGGGGGGGGGTGGGGGGGGGGGGGGGTGGGGGGGGGGGGGGGTGGGGGGGGGGGGGGGTGGGGGGGGGGGGGGGTGGGGGGGGGGGGGGGTGGGGGGGGGGGGGGGTGGGGGGGGGGGGGGGTGGGGGGGGGGGGGGGTGGGGGGGGGGGGGGGTGGGGGGGGGGGGGGGTGGGGGGGGGGGGGGGTGGGGGGGGGGGGGGGTGGGGGGGGGGGGGGGTGGGGGGGGGGGGGGGTGGGGGGGGGGGGGGGTGGGGGGGGGGGGGGGTGGGGGGGGGGGGGGGTGGGGGGGGGGGGGGGTGGGGGGGGGGGGGGGTGGGGGGGGGGGGGGGTGGGGGGGGGGGGGGGTGGGGGGGGGG
This sequence comes from Sphaerodactylus townsendi, assembly GCF_021028975.2. Lineage (NCBI taxonomy): Eukaryota > Metazoa > Chordata > Lepidosauria > Squamata > Sphaerodactylidae > Sphaerodactylus > Sphaerodactylus townsendi. The sequence continues at coordinate 5,882,705 of NC_059430.1, read as the reverse complement.
GGGGGTGGGGGGGGGGGGGGGTGGGGGGGGGGGGGGGTGGGGGGGGGGGGGGGTGGGGGGGGGGGGGGGTGGGGGGGGGGGGGGGTGGGGGGGGGGGGGGGTGGGGGGGGGGGGGGGTGGGGGGGGGGGGGGGTGGGGGGGGGGGGGGGTGGGGGGGGGGGGGGGTGGGGGGGGGGGGGGGTGGGGGGGGGGGGGGGTGGGGGGGGGGGGGGGTGGGGGGGGGGGGGGGTGGGGGGGGGGGGGGGTGGGGGGGGGGGGGGGTGGGGGGGGGGGGGGGTGGGGGGGGGGGGGGGTGGGGGGGGGGGGGGGTGGGGGGGGGGGGGGGTGGGGGGGGGGGGGGGTGGGGGGGGGGGGGGGTGGGGGGGGTGGGGGGTGGCGGGGGGGGGGGGGGTGGGGGGGAGGCGGGGGGGGGGGGACTGGAGGGGGGGGGGGGTGGGGGGGTGGGGCGGGGGGGGGGTGGGGGATTACTTTATAATGTCTCAGTGCTGCATAAATACGAGTACAGTGTTCAGATCAAGGGAAGTAATAGTACCACTCTATTCTGCATTGGTCAGACCTCACCTGGAGAACTGTGTCCCTTTCTGGGCACCACAATTCAAGAAAGATATTGACAAGCTGGAATGGGTCCAGAGGAGGGCGACCCAAATGCCCTGTGAGGAGCGGCTTAGGGCGCTGGGTATGTCTGGTCTGGAGAAGAGAAGGTTAGGGGGTGACGTGAGAGTCATGTTTCAATATTTGAAGGGATGTCATGTTGGTGAGGGAGCAAGTTTGTTTTCTGCTGCTCCAGAGACTAGGACCAGGAGTCATGGGTTCAAGGTGCAGGAAAAGAGATTCCACCTAAACATTCGGAAGAACTTCCTGGAGGTCAGGACTGTTTGACAGTGGAATGCACTATCTCAGAGTGTGGTGGAGTCTCCTTCTTTGGAGGTTTTTAAACAGGCTGGATGGGCATCTGTCAGGAGTGTTTTGATGGCGTCTTCCTACCTGGCACAGGGTTAAGGTGGATGGCCCTTGCGGTCTCTTCCAACTCTATGATTCAACGGTCTGACCTTCAGTGACGATCCTTGTGTGGCGTCAACTGCTGCTGTAAAAACTCTTTAAAAATCTGGCCAGCCAACCAGAAGCCCCGCATAGCGTCTCTAGTTTCTAAAAACTTAGTGCCATGGTGCCCATGAGGACCTCTGGTTATAGTATACGTGGCTTTAGATAGTTTGTTTGTTTTGTTCTGTAGTTCTATAATCCTGTGCCTATTGCATAGGTCACTGGTTATCTTATGCTGTCTGATTGCACTGTTTATTTTGTTGATACTTCTCTTGTTCCACTGGGGATGAAGAACATTTACAGAACCTCATTTCCTTTTCATGGGAGATACTGAAGATTGGGACTTTCACTGTGCAAAGTGTGTGTTCCATTACAGCAGTGGTTCCCAACCTGGGGTATGCGTACTCCCAGGGGTATGTATAAGAGGATTTGGGGGTACTTGAAAAGAATTATATCATGGGTTTGCTAATCTGGAGTACAATTTTAGGGTCATGGGCTGCCAAGGGATATGCGAAAAGCTTGGGAACCACTGCGCTGCATGGATCATCCCTAAAAGTCTGGGGTATTTAGGAGAAAGAAAATGTGTAGGGTCATCTAGAACAAGATCTATCCATCTGTGTAATATGAGCCCAATGAGCATCGACAAATGGCCTTGGTGGGTCGGACCAAAGATTGATTGTTTCCATTCGGTTTTGGACAGTTTGTTTCACCTCTCCATTTGAAATCACAATTAACTGAGACGTCTTTGCTTTCATACTAGCGATAACATCCAAGTTCTGGGGGGCAGCCCCATGGAAGGGGGCGGGTGTTCTGCCCCCCCAAGAGTCTTTGATTGAGGTGCCCTGTTCTTGGTTGGGACAAAAAGGGGGAATGCAAGCCAGTTTCTACAGTTCTTAAAATGGCTTTATTCAAAGGAAGAAACAAGACCCTAACTCCTCCCAGGGTTAACTAAACAGAGTACTTGCTTATCCTCAGGCTGTAGGAAGCTGTAAACTTGTCTCTTCTCCGGCTGCTGTTGGCTGGTAGACAGTCCCTTGCTTCCTTGTAGCTCTGGAATACTTGCTCTTGCTGTAGACGAACTTGGCTTGTTCTCTTTTTAGACCACCATATAAACCTATGGTCTTGTCTGGACCTATATGGTTTACATAGACCTTACGAACAGTGCGGAGATCCTCACCCTTAGCACCTCATAGATTAACTGAATAACTAACACAGAGGGCTTCTGGGTGGGGAAAGGAGAATTGTCTGCTGGGAAAAAGTCTTAAAGGGGCAGGGACTAACTAAAACACCCTCCCAGGAAAGACTTAACAATGAGGCAAAACCCATACTAACTACAGGGAAACTGAATCTTAAAAGGGAAATAACTAAAGGCTCTGTGGGGGCATGAGAGCGGGGATCCCGCTGTGGAATCTGTCTGCCCCTGTGCTGTTGGAAATCCCCCTTTTCACGGCACAAAGGGCAGATGCACTGGTGGAGGGGGTACTTATCCAGGTGTTAGGTCTCACACCTTAAGCCAATAAACGGACTCTGCAGTGTTGATCAGCAGTGTTTATTGATGAGGTATCGAAGCACCAAAGCGTGGCAAAGCCAGTTCTGACAAGTGTGGCCTTTGCCATCCCCTTTATCCCATTGCAAGGCCCCCCTCCCGCTTTCCCAAGAAGTTGTGAAAAACAGTCCGTGGAGCTGAGGCGCCCCCAGGTCGGTGGCAGATAGCAAGAGAAAGCCACCAGGCTCCCTCCCCCCACGAGATAACGGATGCAACTCTGTTTCTGATAGGACCAGGGTGTCAGGGGAAGCCTAGTTATCTACAAAGTGTGTGAAGCCATAAAGTAAAAAATCACAGAAAGGATTCTCCAGATGGCAGTGGTAAAATATAGCAGGCTGGTTACATATATCTTTTAGCAGCATTGATTTGTAGCTTAATGCAGTTACACTGAGTTAGGAATGCATCTCAGTCACATAGATATAATCCCCCTGACACAAGGTTACTAAGGGCTGCACAGGTATGTGGCACTCAATCCAGAAGCAGCATTTGTTGTGCAAAATGTTGCACCGGCCCATTGGGGGGCGTTCCGGGAGTAGGCTGGGGGGCAGGGCTGACTGTAGTTGGCCTCCAGACTCCTTTTAGCCCCCTTGCGCCAGTGGAAATGCCACGATTTACATGGTGTATCGCTTTTGTGCTATTAGGACAGTGATGGCGAACCTTCTTGAGACCGAGTGCCCAAATGCAACCCAAACCCCACTTATTTATTGCAAAGTGCCAACCCGGCAATTTAACCTGAATGCTGAGGTTTTAGTTTAGAAGAAGAAGAGTTTGGATTTATACTGTAGGAGACTCAAAGGGGCTTACAGTCTCCTTGCCCTTCCCCCCTCACAACAAACACCCTGTGAGGTGGGTGGAGCTGAGAGAGCTCAGAAGAGCTGTGACTAGCCCAAGGTCACCCAGCTGGCGTGTGTGGGAGTGTACAGGCTAATCTGAATTCTCCAGATAAGCCTCCACAGCTCAGGTGGCAGAGCTGGGAATCAAACCCGGTTCCTCCAGATTAGATACATGAGCTCTTAACCTCCTACGCCACTGCTGCTCACTCAGTTTAGGAAAAAACGGTTTGCTCCCTCTTCCTCTGCCCCACCTGCTCGAGCAGGGGCCAGCCTGCTCTAGCCTCCAGCAAGTCCCGCATGCACTGCTCTGTGCCTCTGTAGCATCTCTGCCTCCTCTGTGCCCCCCCCCCCCCTCGGGCAGCAGCCACCTGGAACACAGGCCCAGGCCGAGTCCTCCCTGCTCACCGTGGTGCACGCATGTCGTGCTCAGTGGCCCAGGCCAGCCTAGATGTGTGGGTGTGGGTGATTTTCCGCCCTCCACATGACGAACTCTGTGTGTGCGTGCCCACAGAGAGGGCTCCGAGTGCCACCTCTGGCACCCGTGCCATAGGTTCGCCATCACTGTAATAGGGAGTGTAAGTTGAGGTGGGTTTTTTTTTAAAACTGTTTGGGCTTCCCACATTATGGGAAATCCCTTTGGAGCGTGCGCAGTGCAGCGTACCAAAGCTGCCAGCTCTGGATGAGGCTGTAAATAACCCAGACATTCAGAGAACATAGATTTTTTTGCAAATTTGATACCTTGATGAACTTGCAGTGCAAACAGGCAGTTGTTAATTTGGCTGTTTTTCTGGAATCTATCTTCTGGGGAATTACTTATTTTGTACTGGTGGTGTCCAATAATCCTTGCACATTTTATCTTGTGTGGCCCATCGATGACATAATAATTTGTCAGATTGCTGGTTGATGTATACATACACACCAAGAGGGAAGGAACTGCCAGAATTTGATATAATTTAGAAATGTAAATTTTATGTGTGAGCGTGAAAATCATGGAACAAGATCCATGAACCTGATTATATCAGACGTTGGCCACGTGGTGTAAAATGTGCAAGAATTATTGAGAACTGGTTTGGGGTTATTAAGAAGAAGAAGAAGAGTTTGGATTTATATCCCCCCTTTCTCTCCTGTAGGAAACTCAAAGGGGCTGACAATCTCCTTGCCCTTCCCCCCTCACAACACACACCCTGTGAGGTGGGTGGGGCTGAGAGAGCTCCGAGAAGCTGTAACTAGCCCAAGGTCACCCAGCTGGCGTGTGTGGGAGTGCACAGGCGAATCTGAATTCCCCAGATAAGCCTCCACAGCTCAGGCGGCAGAGCAGGGAATCAAACCCGGTTCCTCCAGATTAGATACATGAGCTCTTAACCTCCTACGCCACTGCTGCTTAAGAAGAGGAGTTTGGATTCGTATCCCTCCTCTCTCTCCTATAAGGAGTTTTAAGGCAGTTTACAAACTCCTTTCCCTTCCTCTCCCCATAATAGACGCCTTGTGAGGTTGGTGGGGCTGAGAGAGTTCAGAGAGAACCGGGACTGGCCCAGGGTCACCCAGCAAATTTTATGTGGCCCCAGAGCCCTGTAAGGAACGATGGAAGAAGCTGCATGCCAGTGTACGGGAGAGGAGACGCTTAGTACTACTTTGCCATTGCTTTCCCCGGCTATTCTTTACCCCCTAGCTATGAGCTAGGTACTCATTTACCGACCAAGGAATGGCTGGCTGGCTGGCTGAGTTGACCATGAGCCAGCTGCCAGGATATCTGACCCACAGGGGGCTCGAACTCCTGACCGTGCGAGTGGCAGTGCAAGCACTTAACCACTACGCCACGCGGCTCTTCGTATTTAGTATATAAGAGGCTGGAAACCAAGCTGCAGTGTGGGCCTGAAGGCCCCGATCCTGTTTAGTCCTTGTTTTTTCTGTGTTTTGACCTCCGTTTGTGCTTCTAACTCGGCTTGGCTGCACCTCTCTGTATTCTGTGCTTTGATTTCCCGGTGTGTATTAAACTGCTGGATTGACTGCTTGATGTAGACTTCTTCTGGCTTTGATTGGTGACTCTTTGCCTACGACAATTAGGGACCACTGAACAAGATCCATTGCGCCAAAAAGCATTTGCTGCTGTTTGCTGCGATGGTCGTCTTCTTTAAGCATAAGCATTTTATTGTCATTGTGCATGCACAATGAAATTTACAGCAGCATTCCTCGATGCACACCATTTCAGACTCATAACCCATCCTCCCTTTCCCCTTCCTCCACCCATCCCTCCACAGCCCCAAACGCATCAACACGAAGCCGCGGAGTTCAGCATCGCCACAGCTCTAGAGTAGAAGCTGTCTCTAAGCCTCTTGGTCCTAGTTTTGATAGACCTGTATCGTCTGCCGGATGGTAACAGTTCAAAAAGAGAGTGTGCTGGATGAGATGGGTCTCTCGGAATATTTTGGGCTTTCTTTAGGCTTCTTTGTATGTCATCAGCCTGTGACGTACGCTGAGGCCAAACTCTGTCCGGTGATTTTAGTCCCTATTCAAAGCCTGTGCTTTCAATTCGTATTTTGAGCACGCTGTACCATAAACTGATTTATTTTGTTTAACTCGTTTTAACATTGTTCCTGCTCAACCTCTGTGGAACCTCATTCAGTTTTTGGGTTGGGTTTGTATTCCCTTTTTCGGGGCGTATTCGTTTCTAGATGGCCCCAGGCCTCTCTCCCTCTGCTTTGACTTATTATCCACTTCTGCTTCATCCTTCAGCTCAGGATTCTCCAACGGGGTGCCTGTGGGCGCCTGCTGACCCCTTTTCTGGAGCCCACCAGGTGTTTTTAGGAAGTGGGTGGGGTAAGGCCTCTGTTTGACAATTGGAGATTTGATTGGCTGTGCAGATTAAAAAAAAATTATGCTTTTTGCTGCAGCCGCCACCACAAGACAAAGATCTACACTGAAGTTCAGCTATGAGGAGAGGCTGCAGCGTTTGGGGCTCTTTAGTTTGGAGAGGAGACGTCTGAGGGGGGATATGGTCGAAGTCTATAAAATTATGCATGGGGTAGAAAATGTGGACAGGGAGAAATCTTTCTCTCTTTCTCACAATACTAGAACCAGGGGGCATTCATTGAAAATGCTGGGGGGAAGAGTTAGGACTAATAAAAGGAAACACTTCTTCACGCAACGTGTGATTGGTGTTTGGAATATGCTGCCACAGGAGATGGTGATGGCCACTCACCTGGATAGCTTTAAAAGGGGCTTGGACAGATGTATGGAGGAGAAGTCGATCTCTGGCTACCAATCTTGATCCTCCTTGATCTGAGGTTGCAAATGCCTTAGCAGACCAGGTGCTTGGGAGCAGCAGCAGCAGAAGGCCATTGCTTTCACCTCCTGCACGTGAGCTCCCAAAGGCACCTGGTGGGCCACTTCGAGTAGCAGAGAGCTGGACTAGATGGACTCTGGTCTGATCCAGCTGGCTTGTTCTTGTGTTCTTATGTTCTTATGGCAATCAATTTTTGGGGCTGGCTCTGCCCCCTGTGGCAGCCATTTTTTTTGACAGCCATTTTGTTGCTGTGCCCACCGTACTGGGTCAGAATCCCAAATGTACCCGCAGGTCTGGAAAGGTTAGGGACTCCTGCTTTAGCTGTGTGAAGTCAGAGACTCGTTCTCTTTGAGGGAGGTTACTTGATGGTGCTCAAAACTCATGGCCCCGGGTGCTCCTTTTATCAAGATGACCTGGCTAGTTCTGCATGAACGGCCCCTGGCAAATGGAGAAAGGGTCTGGATGAGAGGAGAATCCGATCTTGCCTCAGGACAGTCCAGAAATACTTAATGCAGGTTCTTTGAAGCATGCAACGTTTTTTCGATCCTGGGCAGAGAGCCAGTTCCTGTCTCTGAGTTCCTTTTAGTAGGCGGCTGGGACTTAACTGTTGGGCCCTGCTGATTTATTTCAGGGGCTGCTCATTCACCTGGAATGGCCTTCCTGTGTGTAAGCATCCCAGGGGTGTAAAGGTCTGCAAAGTAGGAATCTGGACTCTGAGATGCCCTGAAAAGTGCACCAATCTTGTGCAAGATTGAACCGTATGTCCTCTTTGTTATGGAAGATGCCGCAGTATTGATGGTCCACCTCTTAATTTTTCCAACAGAGGACTGAAAAAAATCCCTAAGAAAATTGTTATCTTTTTGGAGTGAGTGAAATGCTTTTATTAAGACAAGGCGTTACTCGCAATGTGTAGTGAAGAGATTTTTTTTTTGTCATAGTCTACAGAATTAGAGGATGATGCGTCATTAATTCTGGTGCCTCGTATTTTCAGAATGATATCCTGGAGTGTATTTTGTTCCCCATTAATGTGAATGATGATGGTGCAGAATTGAAGTGCTCAATATTTTCAGTTTTATAAAGTTATTTCACGTTAATGTTATGTATAAATATCCTGCTAGGCCTGTTGTGACCGTATGAGATGATATATTTCCAAAAACAAATCTTTCTTTTGTTGACTTCATTTCCCCCTGCCTCTTCTTACATGGCAAAAACTGTTATAAAGGGAGCAGCAGTGGCGTAGGAGGTTAAGAGCTCGTGTATCTAATCTGGAGGAACTGGGTTTGATTCCCCGCTCTGCCACCTGAGCTGTGGAGGCTTATCTGGGGGATTCAGATTAGCCTGTGCACTCCCACACACGCCAGCTGGGTGACCTTGGGCTAGTCACAGCTCTTCTGAGCTCTCTCAGCCCCACCTACCTCACAGGGTGTTTGTTGTGAGGGTGGAAGGGAAAGGAGATTGTAAGCCCCTTTGAGTCTCCTGCAGGAGAGAAAGGGGGGATATAAATCCAAACTCTTCTCTTCTCTAGTTGTGCAGCTAGAACAGTTGAGTAACTCAGCACCACGGAAGGCAGAGGAGAGTTAGAGAACGGCAGCGATTTCCTCACTATGGCAGGGCTGGTTCTTCTTAGTTGCTTTCCCGGATACTTCCTGCAACGCTTCTTTATTGCCAAAAGGCAAAGAGATTCTTTTCCACTAAGACTCGAGGACAGGAAGTACAAAGCGGTCCTGAAGGAAAGCAGTTTTATTGACATCTCAGTAATTATGATTGTAATGTAAAAATCTCTGATCATCAACATCACAAGCATAAAATGAGCAAACGCCCGTGCCCCTTCTGCTAAGGCAGCGATTCCCAACCAGGGTACTGTGGTACCCTGGGGTACCGTGAACACTTCACAAACAACAAATGCGCTGCATCAGCCGTTGCTTTATCAATTGCGCTAAGCCCACATATAAAGTGCAATACATAAAGTGCAACCAGTGAAAGGTGCAAACAACATCAGAGCCTAGACTCTTACAATACTACACATATCACATCACCCTACAACATAGTAAAGGTGACTAAACGATGTCTTCTTCACTCGGTCATATGTCTTCGTCCGTATAGGTACTTGGACGGGACCTCTTCTTTGATATTCCCGAGAGTCGGTTACTAATGATTTGTGTGTGCCGAGAGGGGGTTACTAATTGGTGATTTTGCCACGTGATTTTTGCCTTAATTACGCCCCTCCTCTCAGCAGTAGCGCGCAGAACTTGAAGCAGTCTAGCAGGAGGTGCCCCGGCGTGCGTGGCAGACTGCGCCTGCGTGCATTTGTTTCCCGCCCAAGGACCGGCGCAGCGGCTGTGTCCTTGCCACAGCCCCGCCCAGGAATGCCCTGCCCCCGAAATGCCTGCCCACGCCCCCGTCGTGCCCCGCCCAGCCCCATTGGCGCTACGCCACAGTTTGAATCCCACCACCATGGGAACCTGTTACTAAAATTTTTGGATCCTATCACTGTTCCCAGGGGTACCGCAACAACGCTATCGCCCCCTCCCTTTGCAGTGCCCCTTTTGCTGGTTGCCAGGGCAGCTCGCTTTACAGCTTGGTGGCGATGGCGGAGGGAGCGCACTATTGTCTTAATGTAATTAGTTTAAATTACATTAATTTTCACATCATTAACGAATGAACAAACAAACGTTTAACAGCAGTAAACTATTATGTCTCTCGGGTAACCAATCATTGAAGTAAATCAATTTTTTAAAATGGGTGTTTTCCTCAAGGGTACCGTGAGATATGAAGAGTCAGGTCAAGGGTACCGCGACGTCAAAAAAGTTGGGAAACACTATGCTAAGGGAACTGAAACAAGGACAGCAGGTGTGGGCCGGTGTGCTTGCTTGCTTGCTTGCTTGCTTGCTTGCTTGCTTGCTTGCTTGCTTGCTTGCTTGCTTGCTTAATTAATTAATTAATTAATTAATTAATTAATTAATTAATTAATTAATTAATTAATTAATTAATTAATTATACCGCCCCATCCCCGAAGGGCTCTGGGCGGTGTACAACATAAAATCATATATAAAACCATCAAAATACAAAATAAGATAAAAGCAGCAGTTATTTCCCAAGATCGGCATCTCACTTAAACTCAGTCCTCCTAAAAGGAAGGGGTCTTGATGATATTAAAGACCCATGGATCCCAAGGATAAACCCCGATGGTATTGGGGACCCATGGAATGGGGGGGGGCACACCTCAGCGGCTGGTCTCTCCAAAGGCCCGGTGGAACAGCTCCATCTTACAGGCCCTGCGGAAATCACCAAGGTCCCGCAGGGCCTGGACAGCTGGAGGGAGAGTGTTCCACCAGGCAGGGGCCAGAGCCGTAAAGGCCCTGGCCCGAGTGGAGGACAGCCGCATCATTGAGGGGCCAGGGATCTCCAGTAAGTTGGCCTCTGCCGAACGCAGCGTTTCTCTGCAGCCCAGCCTCAGCCGAGGGTCCTGAAGCGGAAGAGGCATAGGAGTGCACTCTGCTTCATTCTCAGTTAGTGCTTACGGCTTGTCGATTTTCACCATTACAGAGGTTTTGGTAACGCTGTTCTCCTTCCCCACCGTTGGCATGCTGACCCCTCTCGAATCCCTTCTCAGAATCCGTCTTTGCCTCTTGGCGGCGCAACTTCCGATTTCCGTCTCGCGTGCCCAGCTCTTGCCAGGTGGTAGAAAAATAATCTGTTTGCGGGTAGTCATTCCAACTCTTTGTAAACTGGCCAGCACGTTCGCTTTGGATCCTTAATGGGAAGAGCAGTGCCATCTGGAAGGCACATAGCTAATTTAAGAGCAAGCTATGTCAGGAGAAGCAATGCTGGCAACATAGGGCGGCAAGGACAGTTTAACAAGGGCCTTTGTTGCTGGCAAAATATCACTGACATTGGGCACTCTGGTATCTGTTGGAGGAGTGTATGCTATCAGTTGAAAAAGTGGAGTGGAACTACAAGGAACAAAGGAGAATCTACTACACCAGTGGTGGCGAACCTGTGGCACGGGTGCCAGAGGTGGCACTCGGAGCCCTCTCTGTGGGCACACACAGAGTTCATCATTGGGGGGGTGGAAAATCACCCCCCCACACACACACACACATCTAGGCTGACCTGGGCCACTGGGCATGATGTGTAGGTAACCCTGTTAAGTACTGTTAAGCCCCACTGATTTTCATGGGAAGAACGAAAGCGCGATCTTTTACCTGGGACTAAGTTCGGTTGCTGGCAATGTGGCTTGATTCTGAGTAAACCCTCCTAAGGTCGTGATTCACCTGTTCAAAGCGTTGCACGGTTGCTTCCAAGCAAAGCCACTGACTACCACCAAGCTTACTCCCGAGTAACGCTGCCTCGGAGCCAACCGTTTTCCCTAAACCAAAACCTCAGTATTCTAGTTAAATTGCTGCGTTGGCACTTTGCGATAAATAAGTGGGTTTTGGGTTGCAGTTTGGGCACTTGGTCTCGAAAAGGTTCACAAGACAAAACAGCAGGTTTCAAGTACTACACCAAGGCATAAGAGGATCCTGTTCTATGGGACTCCACTTCAGAATCTTTTGGACTTAAGACCTGTTGAATTACCAATGAGTCTGTTACAGAATTATGGCATGTTCGACTGAAGCACCTGTTTTTGGGGATGCACGTGGTACACACATTTTTTGCTTTGTTTTTCACTTTGAATGTAAAATAATTTGCATTCTTGTAGTTTTGCTTTTGCCTTGGTATAGGACAGTGGTGGTGAACCTTTGGCACTCCAGATGCTATGGACTACAATTCCCATCAGCCCCTGCCAGCATGGCCAATTGGAGGTTCTCCCGTCTGTGGGAGGAGGGCGGCTTTTTTGTCAGCGGAAGTCCTTGTATGGTTTTGTCAGGACAACACCAGTGTCTTGGACAAAAAGGACATGGGCAAATGAGGAAAGATCGGGATGGAAGAAGGCACTGCCTTATTTAATTAAAATGCTTATTAACTGCCTTTTCTACCTTGTAATACTCAAGGTAGCCTACAGTGTAAATAGAGCAAAGGCTACTAAAAACACACACCGGAAAAACCCGCAAAAGTCCAAAACATAATTATTGATTTGCAGTTTTCCTCACCCGGGTGTGTGTGTGTGTGTGTCAGTTCTAACCTTCACTGTAATTTGCCTCCTTCAAAGCCTGTTTTCGCTTTCTTAAAAGTGTGGTGCTTGCTTCTTAGACTGCAAACTGGAGGCCGGGAATTGTGTTTAGTCCCTTGTTTAATAGACAGCTCCTGGCTGCTGTGGGTGCTTTATAAACATTATATGGATGAAACAAGACAGCTTAAGCCTTTAAAAGAGAGAGCGCAGCACAAGAACTAAATTCCAGAGGGGCTTACTCCTGTACACTGAACTCATTTTTTTAGGTTTACCTGTAAACCAGTGTAATATTGGCTGTGCCTTGGCCTTTATAAACCCCATTGGTTGAACGTTTCTGACATTGTGTCATGTTCAAGAAATTTCAGCTTCAGGGTGAAGGTGTTGACATAGAACAGAGGTTGACATAGAACTTGGGCACTTCAGATTTCCATGGACTACAGTTCCCATCAGCCTGATTGGAATTGTCGTCCATGGCCATGCCAGCAGGGGTTGATGGGAATTTTAGTCCATGAACGTCTGAAGCGCCAGAGTTGGACACCCCTGGCATAGAACATGGGGAAAGGAACGGGCAGTCTAGGCTTACGATAGCTGGAGGAAGAAGGCTGGATTAGCAGCTGAGTGAAGAAAAGGTGGATGATGGAGGCCGAAATCTGGGTGACGGGTCAAATTGAGCCAAGCGGCAGCCCTCTTTGCTCGGTGGGAGAGGAATCCACACAGGCCTTGGGGGTCAGAGAGATTGTGGGCTCTGAGCAGGGAAGAAGAAGAAGAAGAGTTTGGATTTATATCCCCCCTTTCTCTCCTGTAGGAGACTCAAAGAGGCTTACAATCTCCTTGCCCTTCCCCCCTCACAACAAACACCCCTGTGAGGTGGGTGGGGCTGAGAGAGCTCCGAGAAGCTGTGACTAGCCCAGGGGTAGGGAACCTGCGGCTCTCCAGATGTTCAGGAACTACAATTCCCATCAGCCTCTGTCAGCATGGCTGGTAGGGGCTGATGGGAATTGTAGTTCCTGAACATCTGGAGAGCCGCAGGTTCCCTACCCCTGGGCTAGCCCAAGGTCACCCAGCTGGCATGTGTGGGAGTGCACAAGCTAATCTGAATTCCCCAGAGAAGTCTCCACAGCTCAGGCGGCAGAGCGGGGAATCAAACCCGGTTCCTCCAGATTAGATACACGAGCTCTTAACCTCCTACGCCACTGCTGATCCTTTCTGCAATATGGAGCTATTCCACCAGGCTTTTACCTCTGGCCAGCCAGGTTGGAAGAAAATAAAGCTGCTTTTTGAGCCAGAGGACGATGCCAGTCGGGGCTCAGAGGTAGGTGGGAGAAGCCTGGAGAAAGAGGCTGGAATGAATTCGTTCTCTCGTTTTCAGTACGCGTGACTATCTTTTTTAAAGAGCGCAGGTATGTTTTTTCGGCAGCTGAGTGACAGCTGGTTTGCAGGGTGATCTATTGCCTTCTAACTCGATTCTGGCTAGTTAATTTTGGAGCGTGTGTAAATAATAGCTCCCGAGAACCTCTGGAAATGATCCTCACCGGAATCATTCCGCTCTTTTCAATCTCGATCGCTTCTCGTTAATTAACACTGCTTTGTGTCGCACGAAGCCAGATCGTGATGGTGCTAATAGCCTCTGTTTCCACTTGAAAGGGTCTCGAGGAAAGTGCTGGCAGCTAACCGGCGCTTACGGTCGCCTCAGGGGGCTCAAATGTTCCTCTGCGTTTGCACTGCATGTTGAACAGGCTGTTTCCTCTCCCTTGTATTTCCGAAGGGAGTCACCATGGCTGCGGCGATTCGGCAGGCAGTGGTATTGCTCTCCCTGGGGGCTCTTTGTGTCCTGAGCAAGCCCACCGAGAAGAAGGACCGCGTCCACCACGACCCTCAGCTGAGCGACAAGGTGCACGACGACGCGCAGAGCTTCGATTATGACCATGACGCTTTTCTGGGCACGGATGAGGCCAAGACCTTCGACCAGCTGACTCCAGAGGAAAGCAAGGAGAGGCTGGGGTAAGGAAGCCTGGAGGGGGCAACATAGCTGCCAGGGGAGGGGAAGCGGGAGGCCTCTGGCCAGAAACTAGCCGTGCAGGCTTCTCATTGGCAGGTTCAACTCTGGAGATGGGGTTGGTTGGCGTTTCCTTGCAAGGTCCCGATTGGGGTAGTGAGCAGAGCCCATAGTAGACCACAAAGGAATGTCCCTTATGGCCTGTAGAGCGCACTAGAAGAAGAGAGTTTGGAGGAGGAGGACCTACTCGTGATCCCTGGCCCAAAAATGATCAGGCTGACCTCGACGAGGGGCAGGGCCTTCTCAGCCCTGGCCCCTACCTGGTGGAACAGGCTCCCTAGGGAGATCAGGGCCCTGCGGGACTTACAGAGTTTCCGCAGGGCCTGCAAGATGGACCTGTTCCACCAGGCGTTTGGCCAGCCTGGTTAAAAACATCTACTGTGTCATCTGGCCTCCCGTGGGCACAAGGGGGGGAGGGGCGTAGTCAGACGCCATCCACATTTTAAATGGGTTCTGTTTTTTATGTAATTAATATTTAAATTATGTTTTACTGTATGTTTTAATCTTGTTGTAAACTTCCCTGAGCCCTCAGGGGGAGGGCGGTATATAAAACTAATAATAAATAAATAAATGAAAAATAAAATAGAGTTTGGATTTATACCCCACCTTTCTCTCCTGTAAGGAGATTCAAGGTGGCTTACAAGCTCCTTTCCCTTCCTCTCCCCACAACAGACACCTGGTGAGGTAGGTGGGGCTGAGAGAGTTCTAAGAGAACTGTGACTGGCCCAAGGTCACCCAGCAGGAATGCAGGAGCGTGGAAACATGTCTGGTTCACCGGAGAAGCTTCTGCCACTCCAGTGGAGGAGTGGGGAATCAAACCCGGTTCTCCAGATTAGAATCCACCTGCTCTTAACCACTATACCACCCTGGCTCTCAACCCTGCTGGCACTGCCCACCATCCCAAATTCCAGAGGGCTCTCGTGAACACGTGCTGCGCTGGGAGACCAGGATCAGTCAAGTTCCTCAGCATTAGAAAATGCTCTGCACGCGGCCCTTGGGATTGTGCGTGGGGATTTTCCAGGCAACAAAGAGCAGAAGGACAGCTCGCAGGAGTCCCAAAGGGTACGCATGCATTGCCCTCTAACTCTAACTGACTTGCTGTCCAGAATTTAGCCATTTTTCTCAGCAGTAGCCCCCCCCCCCCCCGAATTCCGGTGAGCTTGGAGCAATAGCCTTGGTCTCACTGAAATTAGCACATTATGAAGCGTCAGTTACCCTGTTTCCCTGAATATAAGACATCCCCTGAAAATAAGACGTAGTAGAGGTTTTGCTGAAGTGCGAAATATAAGGCATCCCTCAAAAGTAAGACGTAGCAAAGTTTTTGTTTGGAAGCATGGCCGACGAACAGAACACAGAAGAATAAGACATCCCCTGAAACTAAGACATAGCGCATCTTTGGGAGCAAAAATTAATATACCCTGTTTCCCCGAATATAAGACATCCCCTGAAAATAAGACGTAGTAGAGGTTTTGCTGAAGTGCGAAATATAAGGCATCCCCCAAAAGTAAGACGTACCAAAGTTTTTGTTTGGAAGCATGCCTGACGAACAGAACACAGTAAAATAAGACATCTCCTGAAAATAAGACATAGCGCATCTTTGGGAGCAAAAATTAATATACCCTGTTTCCCCGAATATAAGACATCCCCTGAAAATAAGACGTAGTAGAGGTTTTGCTGAAGTGCGAAATATAAGGCATCCCCCAAAAGTAAGACGTAGCAAAGTTTTTGTTTGGAAGCATGCCCGACGAACAGAACACAGTAAAATAAGACATCCCCTGAAAATAAGACATAGCGCATCTTTGGGAGCAAAAATTAATATACCGTTTCCCCGAATATAAGACATCCCCTGAAAATAAGACTTAGTAGAGGTTTTGCTGAAGTGCGAAATATAAGGCATCCCCCGAAAGTAAGACGTAGCAAAGTTTTTGTTTGAAGCATGCCCGACTAACAGAACACAGTAAAATAAGACATCCCCTGAAAATAAGACATAGCGCATCTTTGGGAGCAAAAATTAATATACCCCGTTTCCCCGAATATAAGACATCCCCTGAAAATAAGACGTAGTAGAGGTTTTGCTGAAGTGCGAAATATAAGGCATCCCCCAAAAGTAAGACGTAGCAAAGTTTTTGTTTGAAGCATGCCCGACGAACAGAACACAGTAAAATAAGACATCCCCTGAAAATAAGACATAGCGCATCTTTGGGAGCAAAAATTAATATACCCCATTTCCCCGAATATAAGACATCCCCTGAAAATAAGACGTAGTAGAGGTTTTGCTGAAGTGCGAAATATAAGGCACCCCCCAAAAGTAAGACGTAGCAAAGTTTTTGTTTGGAAGCATGTCTGACGAACAGAACACAGAAAAATAAGACGTCCCCTGAAAATAAGACATAGCACATCTTGGGGAGCAAAAATTAATATAGGACACTGTCTTATTTTCGGGGAAACATGGTAGGTTGTAACGGAGTTCATGTGCCTGCAGGGTTCCGGGCCATTTGCAAACGTTTCCTGAAATTTGAGCAGGCTTCAGCGGACCTCTGGCATTTAGGAACGGTGGCACTAATACGCTCACCTATTTAGCCCATTTGTCGAAAAGAGCTCCACAACATGGCAGTGACCTTGACAGACTGGAAGTGAGCCGGGCCCAACCTCCCCCCTCCCTCCCTCCCGCTGTCATGCCCTGGGGAATGCCCTTTTCCCCAGTGTCAGGTATCAGTGATGGTCGCTGTGGTTATATTTGGATTTGCATTCTTGGGCTTCTGCTGTCATGGACTTGGAAACTTTTCTTGGAAAACACATCTTGCAAGTTCAGCCGTGGAGCGTTTCCGCATTCCAAGGCCTTTCTTGAACTGGTCCGTTGGGCTCTTGGCCATTAAAGACGCAAAGAGCCCGGCGATCTGCTCCTTGCATTGTGTCCAAGAAGTCAGTTTTACAGTTTGCCGGGCGATGTAATATGTCCGACCTCTTAATTGGCATCCTGATATTCGTCCCCTGGGTCAGGTGACTGCTCGTAAGCACCTTCTTGGCTTGGGCAAGGAAGAAGAAAAAGAAGAGTTTGGATTTATATCCCCCCTTTCTCTCCTGCAGGAGACTCAAAGGGGCTTACAATCTCCTTGCCCTTCCCCGCTCACAACAAACACGCTGTGAGGTGGGTGGGGCTGAGAGAGCTCCGAGAAGCTGTGACTAGCCCAAGGTCACCCAGCTGGCGTGAGTGGGAGTGCCCAGGCTAATCTGAATTCCCCAGATAAGCCTCCACAGCTCAGGCGGCAGAGCTGGGAATCAAACCCGGTTCCTCCAGATTAGATACACGAGCTCTTAACCTCCTACGCCACTGCTGGGCGTGCTGAGAAGGGACTGCAGCGGAGATTTCCAAACTGCCGCTCTGACCCATTCTTCAGAGGGCCATCCTGTCACCCTTCCTAATCAGGGTTTCTGCAGAAAGGTGACAGGGTGTTGCCAGCACCCGCACCCTTGGGAGAGAAACAGGACACCACGTTTGCCGCTTCTGCACCGCTCAGTGGCTGTGCAATCTGCAAGCTCAGCTGCGTCTCCCCCTATCGCCCCTCAAGGTCCCTCTGTTCGTCAGAGGAAAACCTGCTGGTGGTCCCTGGCCCAAAAGATATCCGGCTGGCCCCCACAAGGGCCGGGGCCTTTACGGGCCTGGCCCCCGCCTGCTGGAATAGGTTCTCCAGTGAGATCAGGGCCCTGAGGGACTTTCGGCAAGATGGAGCTATTCCGCCAGGCTTTTACCTCTGGCCAGCCAGGTTGGAATTGAATGGATTTCCTAGTTAGTGGCCTCCCAGGGACGCAGAAAGGGGTGGGTTGTCACCATCTGTTATTACTGATTTTATGCTGATTATGTTTTTATGATTGCTGTTTTGTTTGTGTTGTTTTATATTGTTGTTGTTCACCTCCCCGAGCCCTGCGGGGGAGGACGGGCTATAAATTAAACATTAAGAAAATGAAATAGGCTGTGCCCAAAGGACCCCTGGTAGACTAGTGCAGGGTGCGTTCCTTTCTTGGAACAGTGGGGCTCAGCGGTCATTGTCGACCGGAGCAGGTGGGCTGAGGGGCACCCCCAAGCCCTGAGTCTCACTGGCAAGATGCCATGTTCTTGCTCTCTGCCACCTTCAGCTGCCCTCTTTTGTGCCCGGGGCTGCCAGGCATTCCTTCATCTCCTTTTCGGTAAAAAAGGGTGACGGAACGCCTCCTCCTCCTCGGGTGGGCTGCTGCAGAACATGCTTCAGTTCATAAGAACATAAGAACAAGCCAGCTGGATCAGACCAGAGTCCATCTAGTCCAGCTCTCTGCTACTCGCAGTGGCCCACCAGGTGCCTTTGGGAGCTCACATGCAGGATGTGAAAGCAAGGGCCTTCTGCTGCTGCTGTTCCTGAGCACCTGGACTGTTAAAGCATTTGCAATCTCAGATCAAAGAGGATCAAGACTGGTAGCCATAATTCGTCTTCTCCTCCATAAATCTGTCCAAGCCCCTTTTAAAGCTCTCCAGGTGAGTGGCCATCACCACCTCCTGTGGCAGCATATTCCAAACACCAATCACACGTTGTGTGAAGAAGTGTTTCCTTTTATTGGTCCTAATTCTTCCCCCCAGCATTTTCAATGAATGCC
The DNA here is from genome assembly GCF_021028975.2 of Sphaerodactylus townsendi. Classification (NCBI taxonomy): domain Eukaryota; kingdom Metazoa; phylum Chordata; class Lepidosauria; order Squamata; family Sphaerodactylidae; genus Sphaerodactylus; species Sphaerodactylus townsendi. Next base: position 5,864,207 of record NC_059430.1, on the reverse strand, counting down.
CCCTGGTTCTAGTATTGTGAGAAAGAGAGAAAAATTTCTCTCTGTCAACATTTTCTACCCCATGCATCATTTTATAGACTTCAATCATATCCCCCCTCAGACGTCTCCTCTCCAAACTAAAGAGTCCCAAACGCTGCAGCCTCTCCTCATAAGGAAGGTGCTCCAGTCCCTCAATCATCCTTGTTGCCCTTCTCTTCACTTTTTCTGCCTCTTCGATATCCTTTTTGAGATGTGGCGACCAGAACGGAACAGAGTACTCCAAGTGCGGTCGCACCACGGCTTTATATCAGGGCATGACAATCTTTGCAGTTTTATTCTCAATTCCTTTCCTAATTATCCCCATCAGCTGTGAAGAGTCCACCTGGCCCCGCTGGGAAGCCCCCCTCCCCAGCCTACCTCTCCCTCTTACTGTCGCTGACTTTTTCTGCATTCCCTACAGAAAGATTGTAAGTAAAATAGATGAAGACAAGGACGGGTTTGTTACGGCCGACGAGCTAAAAGCCTGGATTAAGTTTGCCCAAAAGCGCTGGATATACGAGGATGTCGAGCGCCAGTGGAAGGGTCACGACCTCAATGAGGACGGGCTCATTTCCTGGGAGGAGTATAAAAATGCCACCTACGGCTACATCCTAGGTAGGTCTGTGTGCGGGCGGAGGCGGCCCCTTGAAACCCTGCTGTTTTGTCTTGTAGAATGATTGTAGCTAAGATAGACACGGATAAGGATGGGTTGGTGACCGAGGGGGAGCTGAAGGCCTGGATTAAGAAGGCGCAGAAGAAGTACGTGTATGACAATGTCGCGCGCCAGTGGCAGGAGTTTGACTTGAACCAAGATGGCCTCATCTCCTGGGATGAGTACAGGAACGTGACCTATGGCACTTATCTGGGTAAGGGGCAAGGGGGCAAACGATGGCAGATCTCCCGTCAATAAAGCAGCTCAAAATGGTTGGGGGGGGGGGGGGCTTGCTGTGCTGCCCGTGACGCTGTCCCCTGCTATTTCAGTCACATACCAGATTTGTCGAAGGCTTTCATGGCCGGAATCTCTGGGGTGCTGTGTGGTTTCCGGGCTGTATGGCCGTGTTCTAGCAGCATTCTCTCCTGACGTTTCGCCTGCATCTGTGGCTGGCATCTTCAGAGGCATCTGGTATCTGTGGCTGGCATCTTCATTCTCCCCATCAGATCCTCTGAAGATGCCAGCCACAGATGCAGGCGAAACGTCAGGAGAGAATGCTGCTAGAACACGGCCACACAGCCCGGAAACCACACAGCACCCCACTTGCCAGATGGTTGGAGATATTGTAGTTCAGGGGTGTCCAACTCTGGCGCCCCAGATGGTCATAGACTACAATTCCCATCAGACTGATGGAAGTCGTAGTCCACGAACATCTGGGGGGCCAGGCTCAATTTTGAACGGAGAGGCACATTCACCCCTTTGCTTTGTTGAGTCCCAAATTGGACTAAACTATGATTTGGTGGAATGCGGCTGTGAGCAGTTTATCAGCTGTGGACTTCACGTTGTTTGCTGAACTTTTCGGAGCTCAGACCGCTTCCCTGGGACCCCACCTTCCCTGACTCCACTTCCCCAGATCTGCTTTGCAGCGGATGCTTTGGGAACCATCCCAGCAAAAACGGTTTGCCACCCACGAGGATAAGAAAGCCCCTGTCTTCCCAATCTGGTCCCACAGTCGCTATTCCGTCACATTGACTCAAAACTGCATAAGAACATAAGAACGAGCCAGCTGGATCAGACCAGAGTCCATCTAGTCCAGCTCTCTGCTACTTGCAGTGGCCCACCAGGTGCCTTTGGGAGCTCACATGCAAGATGCGAAAGCAATGGCCTTCTGCTGCTGCTCCCGAACACCTGGTCTGCTCAGGCATTTGCAATCTCAGATCAAGGAGGATCAAGATTCGTAGCCATAAATCGACTTCTCCTCCATAAATCTGTCCAAGCCCCTTTTAAAGCTCTCCAGGTGAGTGGCCATCACCACCTCCTGTGGCAGCATATTCCAAACACCAATGACACGTTGCGTGAAAAAGTGTTTCCTTTTGTTAGTCCTAATTCTTCCCCCCAGCATTTTCAATGAATGCCCCCTGGTTCTAGTATTGTGAGAAAGAGAGAAAAATTTCTCTCTGTCAACATTTTCTACCCCATGCATCATTTTATAGACTTCAATCCTATCCCCCCTCAGACGTCTCCTCTCCAAACTAAAGAGTCCCAAACGCTGCAGCCTCGCCTCATAAGGAAGGTGCTCCAGCCCCTCAATCATCCTCGTTGCCCTTCTCTGCACTCTTTCTATCTCTTCAACATCCTTTTTGAGATGTGGCGACCAGAACTGAACACAGGACTCCAAGTGCGGTCGCACCACTGCTTTATATAAGGGCATGACAATCCTTGCAGTTTTATTATCAACTCCTTTCCTAATTATTCCCAGCATAGAGTTTGCCTTTTTCACAGCTGCCATGCATTGAGTTGACATTCCCATGGAACTATGCAAAGCGGCTTCCATCTTGATCTGTGGGCCCACCCTGTTAAGGGGAACTAATGGGCAGCAATTGGCTTCCCCTGACCTCATGACTGTAATTTGGGCATTCTTCCCCGGGGATCCTGTTTGGGTGGAAAGGCTTTAGTAGCTCAGGTGTGTTACTCATATAAATGCTTTAGTAACTCAGACATAGTTTGCCAGCACTGGGCTGCGCAAACCTCGGGTTCTCTAATCTGAGCACTGGGCCCTGCCTCTCCTCCCTTCTCCTTTGGCCTTTAGACCGGGCGCCTGTGTGTGTGTTTTTACACAACCTTGGTTGTTTAATTTGTATTTATTGTTTTAATTGCTGCTGAATTTTAATGAGTTAGATTTTATGTTATATTGATTTAATGTTCTGGAAACAGTCATGTTGTGAGCCGCCTCGAGCCCTTTGGGGATGAGGCGGCCTATAAATTTTATTATTATTATTATTATTATTATTATAAAACAGTTATACACAGCAAACAAGATCAATATGCTGGATTTTGTATTACATCACACGTCGGACACTTCCCAAGCATCTAGGACTGTGTGATGTATCGACGAATAATGCGTGCAGAGCCGAGTAGGGTGGCCTTTTGCAGCTGACATATGGTGATTTTGTCAGCGCCAATTGTTTTTAAGTGCCGTTCAAGATCTTTAGGCACTGCACCCAGTGTGCCGATCACCACTGGGACCACCTGTACTGGTTTGTGCCAGAGTCTTTGTAGTTCAATCCTTAAATCCTCGTATTGTGTAAGTTTTTCCAGTTGCTTCTCATCAATCCTGCTGTCACCAGGAATTGCAACATCAACTATTATTATTATTATTATTATTATTATTATTATTATTATTATTATTATTATTATTATTATTATTATTATTATTATTATTATTATTATTATTATTAATAATAATAATAATAATAATAATAATAATAATAATAATAATAATAATAATAATAATAATAATAATGGCTGCCGCCTTCTCTTGCCGTCCAGATGACCCTGACCCAGATGATGGTTTCAACTACAAGCAGATGATGACGAGAGATGAGCGGAGGTTCAAGATGGCCGACAAGGACGGTGACCTGATTGCTTCCAAGGAGGAGTTCACTGCCTTCCTGCATCCCGAAGAATACGATTATATGAAAGATATTGTTGTGCAGGTGGGTGCTGGGGCTCACGTCGCGACGGAACACTGGCGGCAAATAAAGAGCAGGTCGCAATTGTATCTTAAATCAATCAATCAATATTGCTATATTTTCATTTATGCTCCGTTTTTTTCTCACTGGAACCTAGGGCAGATGGGTAGTGGGGAGTGCTGTCAAGTTGCATTCCGCAGGGCCTGTAAGACTGAGTTGTTCCCCCGGGCCTTTGGAGTGTCCAGTCGCTGATTGAAGTGCCCCTTTTATTCCTCCGGTTCAGCGTTCCCATTGTCATCTACGGGACCCACTTTTCTGTTTTGCTTCCCCCCTCTCTGGGAGGGTTTTAATTGGGGTTATTGCATGACATCATCTTTGTTAATCTTATCGCTGTGTTTTAATTTCATCTTAATGGGGTTTTGTTTGTATGGGTTGTAAGAGGAAATTATGTTGTACACCACTCAGAGCCCTCCGGGGGTAGGGCAGCATATAAAACCCATAAGTAAGTGAGTAAGTAAAAGTAAGTAAGTGAGTGAGTGTAAGTAAAAGTAAGTAAAAGTAAGTAAGTGAGTGTAAGTAAAAGTAAGTAAGTAAAAGTAAGTAAGTGAGTGTAAGTAAAAGTAAGTAAAAGTAAGTAAGTAATTGAGTGTAAGTAAAAGTAAGTGAGTGAGTGTAAGTAAAAGTAAGTAAAAGTAAGTAAGTGAGTGTAAGTAAAAGTAAGTAAGTAAAGAGAATAGAGAGTAAGTGAGTGGTATGGTAGTAAAAAGTAGAAGTAAAGTAAGTAAGTAGTGGTGAGTGTAAGAGTAAAAAATTAAGTGAGTGTAAGGTATAAATGTAGAGTAAATTGTAGGTGTAAGTATAGAGTAAAATTGGTGTAAGATTGATAAGAGTAGAGTAAGGGTGAGGTGTAAATATAAGTAAGTAAGTGAGTAGGAGGTATAGGTGAGGTGAGAGGTGTAGAGGTAAAGAGTAAGTGAGGTAGAGTTGGTGTAAGTAAAGAAGTAGAGTGAGTGTGAAGTAAAGTGAAGTAGGGAGTGAGGTAAGTGAGTGTAAGAGTAAAAGGTAGAGTAAGTAAAGTAAGTGAGAGTAAAGAGTAAGTAGAGAGTAAAAGTAAGTAAGGTGAGGTGAGTGTAAAGTGAAATTGAAGTAAGTAAAAAGTAAGTAGAGTAAAGTGATAGAGTAGTAAAGTGAGTTGCATGCTGGAACTGCAGTGGAGGCCACTACAGGGTTTCCAAGGCATGAGGATGAATATTCAGGAGATGGTTTGCCCATAACAAGCTGTAGCAACCCTGGACTTCTTTGATGGTCTCCCATCCCAATACTAACTGGGGCTGACCCTCCTTAGCTTCTGAGATCCAACAGCAGCCTGCTATCCTGGGCGACCAGTCAGGGCAAGAGATGAATCGAGGTGGTTTGCCGTTGCCTGTCTTTGTGTAACGACCTGGACTTCCTCAGAGGTCTCCCATTCAAATAGTAACCAGGCCTGACCCTGCTCAGCTGATGTGATCTGACTAGTCCAGGGGTCTGCAATCTGTGGCGCTCCAGATGTTCACGAACTACAATTCCCATCAGCCCCTGCCAGCATGGCCATCTGGTGAGCCGCAGATTGCAGACCCCTGGACTAGTCCCTATCATCTGGCTGTGGCCCCCCTCCTCCTGCCTCTTATCACTCTGTAGCAAAGCAGGTGCTCAGAGCCAGATAATTATGTGCATCTTTCTTCCTAGGAAACGATGGAAGACATTGATAAGAATGGAGACGGCTTGATTGACTTGGAAGAGTACATAGGTGAGCCAAGGGCTGGAGTTGTTCTTCTCCAGATTCTTTTCTTGTAAACTGGCAGAGCCATCTTTTTTTCCAAATCTTCTCCCTTTGGTCGGAGGGAACTCTAGCAGGGTGGCGCTTTTGCCAGATTTGGCCGGGACAGCAAAGCAGGGATGAAACGTATGCGTGTCCAGCTTGTGTGTTCGTGGTTGCTGCATCCGTGTTCTGGTGAATGCATGTTGGAGGCGGCAGGGCCAGACCACAGCTGCACATGCAGGCTGGCCTGGACCTACGGCTGTGTGCCTGTGAATGGCACTTTGTGGAGTGGGGTGGTTCTTCTCCCGGGTCCTGAGTGAAACAATCTTTCTCACAATACTAGAACCAGGGGGCATCCATTGAAGATGCTGGGGGGAAGAATTAGGACTAATCAAAGGAAACACTTCTTCACACAACGTGTGATTGGTGTTTGGAATATGCTGCCACAGGAGGTGGTGATGGCCACTCACCTGGATAGCTTTAAAAGGGGCTTGGACAGATTGATGGAGAAATCGATTTATGGCTACCAATCTTGATCCTCTTTGAGCTGAGATTGCAAATGCCTTAACAGACCAGGTGCTCGGGAGCAACAGCCGCAGAAGGCCATTGCTTTCACCTCCTGCACGTGAGCTCCAAAGGCACCTGGTGGGCCACTGCGAGTAGCAGAGAGCTGGACTAGATGGACTCTGGTCTGATCCAGCTGGCTTGTTCTTATGTTCTTAAACGGAGCCTCTGCCTCAGTCCTGCCTTAATCCTGGCTTCCCTGAATGCTAAATAATGAACTGCGGGAAGATCTTGCCCTGCCTCCCAGAATATGTCAGCCCCTCACAATCCCTGCTTGGCGTGCTTAGCTCAGTGGCGGCTTGTTGAGGCTGCTGCACCTGTAGATACCTCATCCCCTGACCTTGGACATCGCTGCATCTAGAAACTGGTTTGCTTCTGGGAGGCGAGGAGCGGGGAGGGGACCCCCCCAGGCAGATATCCTTTGCTATACTGATTGAATACCGGTTCCGGCAACATCCGGTTGCAAGATCCTTCGCAATTTCTCCGTCTATAAATTCAGATTTTGTTAACCCTCGAGTCTGTTCCTCTGGGGCCCTGCCTCAGATCTGCCCTTTGGCCATGTGACCTTTGGGGAAACTGCAGAGCGGCCGACAGCAGCCAGAGGACTTCCTCACCTGCCTGTCCACTCAGCAAGAGGCAAGCCGGGCGCTTCTTTGCATCTGCCGCTGCAGCCAGTTCATTGCCCCTCTTTTGTTGCCCGCGCACTGGCCAGATATCTGACCATCTGCCTACCCCCTCCCGCCCAGAGTTTGTCCACTGGGGTTTGATCCCAGACGCCTTTTATTATCATTCATTTTTTGTAGTTACTTCTGCTATAGTTTTAATAGTTTTAAGGTTTTGTATTGTTTTAATTGGGGCTATTTAATTTGTTTTATTGTCTTGTTATTTGCTGTTGTACACCGCCCTGAGCCCTTCGGGGGGTAGGGCGGCTTATCAAATCGAATGAATGAATGAATGAATGAATGAATGAATGAATGAATGAATGAATAAAATTGTGACACAGGCTTTGCCTGCAGAGAGTGCTTCCCCTGGCTGCTTTCCCCGATCCCTGAGTTTGGGTGGCTTGAAAACCCAACTCAATAGCTGTGTTGTGGGGAGAGCTCTCTCCCCTAACTGTACTGTTGGTGCCTCCCTGCTAGGTGATATGTACAGCCACGATGGAGACGCCGAAGAGCCTGAGTGGGTGAAGACGGAGCGGGAGCAATTTGTCGAGTTCCGGGACAAGAACCGCGATGGGAAAATGGACAAGGAGGAGACCAAGGATTGGATCCTGCCCTCGGACTACGATCACGCTGAGGCGGAAGCGCGGCATCTTGTTTACGAGTCGGATCAGAACAAGGTGAGTCGGTTGGGCTGACAGGGTTCAGCTCTTGGTGGTTCTATAAGACTGGTGGCAGTTCTGGTGCTCTTTGTAACTGGAAGGTCCACATAAGAGATGCTGAAACTTGGTCATGCCCAGTTTGGAGTCCTCCCCCCACCCCCAAAGGCCTGCAATTCACCCCAGCCGAAAATTGCCTGCCTCATTTTCTGCCTTCACTGCTCCTGTGCCCATTTTTAAATTGAGTTTGTTCTGTAAATCACAGGTGTCAAACTCACGGCCCTCCAGATGTTATGGACTACAGTTCCCATCATCCCCTGCCAGCATGATGGGAACTGTAGTCCATAACATCTGGAGGGCTGTGAGTTTGACACCTATGCTGTAGAAATATCTATGGGAAATCCCCTGGCAAAGTAAATTGCAGATTGTATAGGGATCTGGAAATGCTCAATAAACTGCCAACCTCCCACCTGGCTCTCGCTTCTACTGTCCCACCTGAATACCACGGCCCACATTTCTAGACCTATTTAATCACTACTGTTTTAACCGCCTCATCTTTTGAATCCCATTTGAGTAACATATTTTACATTTTGGTAATCAGTTAGTCATCGTTTGTACCTAGATTACACTCAAGGTCTGTCATTTGTGGGCCGAAGCCAGCTTTAAATGTGTCTAAAAGTTGATCATAACAACAATAATATATACAACTGAAAATGATGAGAAATTTGACTGCCCTTGAATTGGGACGGTATTTATAAGTAATTCAAGCCACCAATCCAGGATTTTCATTAATTGTTACGAACTTGTATTACAGTCACAACGGGTGACGTTGACGCAATGATATTTACAAGATGATGGACGTTGTTGGTTTAACAAATATATGATTATGGACTTGAGAGAAGGTTGTCTTGTAATAAATTGCTGCATGAATTGGATTTAAAGTGGAGATATATATGTGTTATGGAGATATAATAATTTGATAAGTCTAATAGCCAACAATTTGGCATACTTTACAAGTAACTAACAGGTAATATAAATTGCTTGAGCCAGCGCCTATGTGCCACGCGAGTTTGTGAATCTTATATTGTTTTGGACGTAGCACATTAATTTCATAGATTGTCCATTATAAAATTAAGTTAGTCAGATGCAGATGAAACCATCCTCAGTTGTCTCCTGAAGATTACCTGCGAGGGGGCCAGATACGCCTCCTTGGAGGGGGGTTGCTGCATAACTGTGGGGCCGCTACCAAGAAGGTCTTGTGTGACCACCAGATGAGGTGGTTTGATTGGTGGGAAACCTTGGTGACTCACATGTGTGCCTGTGGCTACCAATCGCTCGGACCTCAGGAGAGCGGGGCCCTCACCTCCTGTCTGTCTTCTGCCCTTCCAGGACGGCAAACTCACAAAAGAAGAAATCGTGGACAAGTACGACTTGTTTGTGGGCAGCCAGGCCACGGACTTTGGCGAGGCCTTAGTACGACACGACGAGTTCTGAGCCCGGGGAACCTTCTTCCGTGACAAAAGAAGGGGTGGGTGGGGAAAGTAATTTATTTTTGACAGTTTCCGAAGCAACGTGAAAAGCTTTCACTACTGAGACCGGCAGTTTCAGGCGACGACACACACAACAACAACAACAACAAAGACATCCATCCTGTCGGCCCTTTACCTTCCCGTGGGGCCGAGTATCCAAAGGAGTCCTAAAAAGTGCTTCACTTGCGATGCTTGGAGGTTTCACTTGTTTTTATAGGTTTGCGTTTTGTTTTTACATCTAACAAGTTGTGTTTATTTTTGTATTAATTTTTTTTGGGGGTCCCGCGTGAGATGAAGAATCTGCCTCTCCCGAATCCCACTAGCTCCCCCCATCCGACCCCTCCCCTCTTTTAAGTGTTGTGTATTTAGTGGTATCCTACGGTAGTAAAATGCCAGAGAACAAATGGGCTGAGGGAAACAAAACACAAAATTAGCCTCTGTATGATAGTTTCTTTTTGAGGGACGGGAGGTTTGAGGGTGGGCGAGTTCTGGCTAACAGGAAACGTCGTTGGAGCCTTCCTGTACAGCCATGGTGGCGAACCTTTGGCACTCCAGATGTTATGGACTACAATTGGCCATGCTGGAAGGGGCTGATGGGAATTGTAGTCCATAACATCTGGAGTGCCAAAGGTTTGCCACCACTGCTGTATAGCCTGCGCTACTAATGTTCTCTCCAGTGTCGAGGATTTTTCCCCTCGATGAGCCTTCCGCAGCCGGGAGCCAATGGCCTAGGGCTTTGTATGTGATTAGCAGTCGGCCAAAGCAGGTTGTATAGCAGTTGCTGCTCCCTGGGTGTCCATCACAGTAAGGTCTGTTACCATGGTGATAGCATAGTCCCCCTCCCCCAAAGCCGGCATCCTTTGCAGAAGGGGGTCTTGCGCTGCAAAACACCCAGGAAATGGGCGTGGCTTAGCCAGCATTGGTCCGGCCCAGAAAGCTGCAAGGATTCAACTTGCTGCTCCTGAAATGTAGCTTGAAATCAGGAGTGCTGGGCTGGAGCCTGAGAACGCCTCTGCTCGGGCTAGCCAATGCCCAGCTCCTTCCGAAGGAGGGAGCAGGCGGGCGGGCGGGTGGGTGAACGCAGCATTGGTGCCGGGAAGGCTGGGCTGACAGCAGAACGCTAAGCACACCTGGCGGCCCCGCATCCTTTCAAGTGCCTTTCTGTTACGAGCAAAGACCAGGTTTCCCAGCCACGGGGGGAATCGCGGGGCAAAACGTGGCCTCGGGCGACGGGGGACGCCTTTGTGCGCATCCCGGCCCGCAAGCGGCAGTTCAGTGTTAAAACCTGTCCCCGGCAGGGTTCTGGTCTCTCTGTGGGCTTCCGGGCCTAGTTGCCCAGCCTGTTGAGGTGGGCCTCGGCCTTACCTTGAAAGGCAAACCACTCCCTCTTGCGGCGGGCTCTGTCTTTTAACTGGGGGGGGGGGGCAGCTTTTGTTACAAGGCCAAATCGCAGCTTCGCTTGCCTTCCCCCCCTCTTTCGAGAGCACTTGGCGGGCTGGTTTGCTTAGACCAGAATTGTCTAGAGCACAGGTGTCAAATTCGCGGCCCTCCAGATGTTATGGACTACAGTTCCCATCATCCCCTGCCAGCATGGTGCTGGCAGGGGATGGTGGGAACTGTAGTCCATAACACCTGGAGGGCCGCGAGTTTGACACCTAAGGTCTAGAGCTGAACCCACGTTCGGAGGGTCTGGCCCGGGGAGGCGTTGGCTCCTTGCACTGCTTCTTCACGAACAGCTTTTGCCTGACCCTCCTCGTTGGCCCTTTGGGCGCCCACCGCTGGTCAGCTACTTCCTCTCCACCAGCCCTCCGCTTGGTAATAGTCACGAACGTGGGTGTTCATTATTTCCTTTGACTCACGAGGACTCGCAGGGATCGAAGGCTTTCAAAACACCACTTTGCTCCTGTCCGTTTCGTAGCCCTTTTTTTCTTGGAAAAGTTGAGACAGCGAAGAGGAAACGCGTTTGTGGGTGTCTGTGTGTACATCTAGCACGCGGGCCAGGATGTCGTAAAGTCTGTGGGCGGAGGTTCTGCTTCTAGATACGCATTCGATGCAAAGCTCTTGAAAGTAACTTTTTTAAAAAGGCAGGGAAGGAAAGTGGTACAGGGAACCGTGGGCGATCAGTCCAGTGGCCAGACAGACGCCTTTGGCTCACAGTGAAGTTGAGGGCGGGGCGGGAATGCCTTAAAACTGGGTTCTGCTTTTTCGGAGCCGAGTGGGGGAAGGAAGGTTTAGAGCAGTGCCGCCACAGTATGAACACTAAAGGCCGTCGGCTGTGTGATCACGCTTTGGGCTCAAGTTGTACCCAGTTGCACCCTGCTTCCTTTCAGGAGAGCGTATGTCCGTGTGTGTGTGTGTGCGCGTGCGCGTGCGCGTGCGCGTGTGTGTGTGTGCGCGCGTGTCCAGCACCCCCCACCTGGCCAAGAACCAAAATCGCCGCCAGGACTTCCTGGGCATTTTGTCCCTTGATGCGTCTCAGAATGCAGAAGCGGCAGAGTCCAGACATGCGCCTGAGCCGATACCTTTGCGTCGAACGACACCTGGAGAGCTCCGTCTCAGTTAGTCACTTTCGCAGCGCAGGTCTGACCTTCGCACTCCTGAATCGGGCCCTCGCCGCGCAACCCATTTGTCTTTTGAACGAATCTGCGCGTCTCGCCCCCAAGTTCTCTTTGTTGCCCGCCTTTATAGGAGGTTTTATCTTGTAGAGTGTAAATGGAGTTTTATATAACGTACAACATACAGACAAAACCGTGTCTTAATAAAAATGTTTACATCCCTCCGGGCTCCGCCTGTGTGATGTTTGCAGGGTCGAAAAACGTCGGGGGGCTTTGCGTCAGGAACGGAAGAGCCCCACCGGATTAGGCTAGAGCAGGGGTCAGCAACCTTTAACACCCAAAGAGCCATTTGGACCCATTTTCCATGGAAAAGAAAACACTTGGAGCCGCAAATACTTTTTGACATCTAAAATGAAGATAACACTGTACAAATTCTCATGCAGGGAGAAGTTCCCTTCTTTGGGGCCCATTTTTACCCATCAAAGCAAAAAAAAAAGTGGGGGGGGGGGAAAGCCTGTTGTTTTGTACATGATCCAAATGACCAGCAATAGAACCCCCATTTCACACATTTCTCTTTTCTTGTGTTGAAAGACGCGGATTATGCCCCCCCCCCAAAAAAGAACCCCCTCAAATTCCACTTGGGTGGTGGATCAAAATTGGTGCCTTTAATGGGGTTGTCAACTTCCAGGGGGGGCTGAACTCCCCCCCCCCCCCAGAAAATGTCTGCCATGGAGGGTGGACTCCACAGCCATATTCCTCTCTAGGAACGGGGACTCTTTCCCATTAACCCTTAGGGCAACTCTCCGAAAGAGGCTGAGAGGAGCCAAGCCACGTGGAGCCGCAGTGCAAGGACGAAAGAGCTGCATGCGGCTCTGGAGCCACAGGTTGCAGACCCTTGGGCTAGAGTCACACAAGCGCATGAAGCTGCCTTCTGCTGAATAGATCCTTGGCTCGTCTAGGTCCACATTGCCTGCTCTGACTGGCAGCTGCTCCCCGGGTCTCAAGCAGAGATCTTTCCCATCACCTCATGCCTGTTTTTTTGAACTGGAGCAGGGGTCTGCAACCTGCGGCTTTCCAGAGGTTCATGGACTACAGTTCCCATCAGCCCCTGCCAGCATGGCCAATGCTGGCAGGGGCTGATGGGAATTGTAGTCCATGAACCTCTGGAGAGCCGCAGGTTGCAGACCCCTGAACTGGAGAAATGGGGGATTGAACGTGTGGCCCCAGGCTTGTCCTTCTGGTTTGGTACCTTCCAACTTAACGCCCCATTGTGAGGCACACAGCAGGATGTACGAGCTGCTGTCTGTCATCAGCTATCCTGCCTCTGCCAATGTAGGTTCCACTGAGGCATTGCTAATGGGTGTTTTAAGGTCTATCCCAGGGGCGTAATGCCCATTGGGCAAGGTGGGCAGCTGCCCAGGGCACCACCTTGTAGGGGGCATCAAAATGCAGGGTTCGTTTTTGGGTATTTTTAGTAAGTTTCCATTTTTGGCCTGCAGGGGGCGCAGTTTTTAGGCGAGCGACACCAAAATTTCAACGTATCATCAGGGGACTGTCCTTATGCTACCACCCATGTTTGATGAGGTTTGGTTCAGGGAGTCCAAAGTTATGGACTCCCAAAGGGGGTGCTGCCACTCCCCATTGTTTCCAATGGGAGCTAATAGGAGATGGGGGCTACAGTTTTGAGGGTCCATAACTTTGCACCCCCTGAACCAAACTGCACCAAACCTGGGGGGTATCATTAGGGAAGTCTCCTGATGAGACCCTGAAAGTTTTAAGAGTGTGCCTTCAGAAATGTACCCCCCCACACAGCCTGCAACCCCCATTGACAGCAATGCAGAACAATGAACTCAATGCAGAACAAAGATTCTTGGGCAAATTTCTGGGATGTTCCTGCAGGGGGTGAATTTTTGGACATATAAGCACCAAAATTTCAGAGTATCATCTGGAGACTGTCCTGATGGCACCCCCCAAGTTTGGTTCAGTTTGGTTCAGGGGGGGTCCAAAGTTATGGATCCTCAAAAGGGTAGCCCCATCTCCCTGCAGGCACCAATGTCCTGGTGCAAAAAATTTTTTTGGCCGTGGTGGGGCGGCTGCCCATGGGGGGGGGCATCCAACTCAGGTTTTGCTCAGGGCTCCAGTTTGCCTCATTACGCTCCTGGTCTATCCTCTATACCCGTGGTGGCGAACCTTTGGCACTCCAGATGTTATGGACTACAATTACCATCAGCCCCTGCCAGCATGGCCAATTGTCCATGCTGGCAGGGGTTGATGGGTATTGTAGTCCATAACATCTGGAGTGCCAAAGGTTCGCCACCACTGCTCTATACCTTTTGTCTAGTTGTCTTACAGTTATGGCCCTCAGCGATACAGCCTCTTGCCGCAGGAATTTGTGCGAGGCTGAGGGACACTTGTGTTAAGACGGGCCTGCCTTTGTTTCTTCTGCCCCGTTGTCTGTTCTCCATCTGCGCTGACCTTTTGTTCTAGCATTGTGGAAGAGGAAGGAAAAATAGCCCTGCCCCTCTCCCTTTGGCTTGGCAAAGTTCCTCTGTCTTGAGTGGTTGTTTTGCTGGAAGTGGCGGCTACAACGGAGGAACTCTTTGAATGCACAAAGCAACCTCGTTCTGTGTATTGTCGAAGGCTTTCACGGCCAGGATCACTAGGACGTTGTGGGTTTTCCAGGTTGTGTGGCCGAGTTCCAGTAGCATTTTGACATTCTGCCTGCATCTGGGGCTGGTATGTCACAACAGCCCAAGCATCTTTATTGTGTGACTGAAGATAAGGTGCAGCAGCCATTTTGGGCTGGCTGTGCCTCCTGCGGCAGACATTTTCGGGCTGTCAGAATCCCAAAGGTGCCCACAGGCTAAAAAAGTTGGGGACCCCTGTACTAGGTTCTAGACAACAACAAGAAGAGGACAGTTTGGATTTATATCCCCCCTTTCTCTCCTACAAGGAGACTCAAAGGGCCTTACAATCCCCTTTCCCTCCCCCCCTCCCACAAACACCCTGTGAGGTGGGTGGGGCTGAGAGAGCTCCGAAGAACTGTGACTAGCCCAAGGTCATCCAGCTGGCGTGTGTTGGGAGTGCGCAAGCTAATCTGGTTCCCCAGATAAGCCTCCACAGCTCAAGTGGCAGAGCGGGGAATCAAACCCAGTTCTCCAGCTTAGGCTCATTCCGCACATGCAGAATAATGCACTTTCAAACTGCCTTCAGTGCTCTTTGAAGCTGTGCGGAATGGCAAAATCCACTTGCAAACAGTTGTGAAAGTGGTTTGAAAACGCATTATTTTGCGTGTGCGGAAGGGGCCTTAGAGTGCACCTGCTCTAAACCACTACACCACTCTGTGAGTGGGTGTTCCTGGGATATTTTTGCTGGCGCTAGCAGGTATCCAAACGCCTGTCCCCAAACTGCCGTTTTTTTCCCCTTGCGGGAGGCAGCGAGCCACTGTGTTAAGGAGACACGACCACTCCCCAAAGTCATTTTGCGTCAGACGGACTCTCTTGGTTTATTGTAGCAGCTCCGTGATCCTAATTCTAAGACAGATAAGCAGAAACGCAAAATATATACAAGCCGCGGAAGGTTCTGCTGGGTTTTCGGGGGTTCTGTACAAAAAAATGTTATTGTCAGCGTTGAGAAGAAAGAACGGGCTTGGTCGTCGGGGGTTTGTGCAAGCGTGAGGTCGTCTTGTCGGCACGGCGTCCTTGGCACCAGGACACGTCGGGAGAAAGGTGGGCTTATAAAACTTTTAAAATGGAATAAAAATAAGATGCTGGGTGTATTGTCGAAGGCTTTCACAGCCGGAATCACTGGGGCGCTGTGTGGTTTCTGGGCTGTATGGCCGTGTTCTAGCAGCATTCTCTCCTGACGTTTCGCCTGCATCTGTGGCTGGCATCTCCAGAGGATCTGATAGTAGGAATGAAAGGCTATCTTCATTGTTACTCCCAGGCTACAGACTTCTTTGTGACTCACATGCCAGGCTACTCTATTCAGAGGGCCTCACCTTTTGACCTCACAGTATATATACTCCACTTGCTTTCCATTCCTACTATCAGATCCTCTGAAGAAGAAGAAGAAGAAGAAGAGTTTGGATTTATATCCCCCCTTTCTCTCCTGCAGGAGACTCAAAGGGGCTGACAATCTCCTTGCCCTTCCCCCCTCACAACAAACACCCTGTGAGGTAGGTGGGGCTGAGAGAGCTCCGAGAAGCTGTGACTAGCCCAAGGTCACCCAGCTGGCGTGTGGGAGTGCACAGGCTGATCTGAATTCCCCAGATAAGCCTCCACAGCTCAGAGCTGGGAATCAAACCCGGTTCCTCCAGATTAGATACATGAGCTCTTAACCTCCTACGCCACTGGCAGCCACAGATGCAGGCGAAACGTCAGGAGAGAATGCTGCTAGAACATGGCCATACAGCCCAGAAACCACACAGCACCCCAAGATGCTGGGTGCTCAGACGACGCAGGGTGGGTTTTGACCCGCTGTGCTGGCAACGATTCCGCAAGGATTGCCTGCTGCCAACTCCGGGTTGGGAAATCCCTGCAGATTTGGATGATGGAGCCAGGGGCAGTACTCGGACAAAGAACCGGTGGTAATTCGGGGCGATCCTCAAGTCCCACCTGGAGGGTGGCATCTCCGTGCCTGAACTAGTTTGACCTTTTAACTGGGGATCCTCCCATCTTGAAAAGGTAAACGATGCGGGTTTGTGGCCATGTCATCTGTTTCTCTAATTCAGGGGTGTCCCACTCTGGCCTTCCAGATGTTTACGGGCTATGATTCCCACCAGTCCGTGAACATCTGGAGGGGCAGAGTTGGACACAACAAACACCCTGTGAGGTGGGTGGGGCTGAGAGAGCTCCGAGAAACTGTGACTAGCCCAAGGTCACCCAGCTGGCGTGTGTGGAAATGCACAGGCTAATCTGAATTCCCCAGATGAGCCTCCACAGCTCAGGCGGCAGAGCGGGGAATCAAACCTGGTTCCTCCAGATTAGATACACGAGCTCTTAACCTCCTACGCCACTGCTGCTCTTATCCCTTTAAATGGCTAATAAACATGGGGAGTTTGGGTTGGGAAGAAGCTAAAGGGTCCTAGCTCCTCCCCCTTTCCTACAGAGCGCTGATCCCACCTGGGGCCGCAGGTGTATCCCTTTGACAGATGGCGGAGAGTGATCTTGGCCTCATCTGTTTGTCCCCTCGGGTGGAAAATCCAAATCCCTCCCTCTCCTGGGGAACAAAAGCATTTATGTTCCATGCAGCGATTATCAAATTAAAAGTCCATTAATGAAAATCAATGGCTGGACGGCCCCCAGGTTGGGGGGGAAGGCCAGGATTCCGGGGCAGTCTGGCCCAGGGAACAGCATCTTTTCGGTCCTCTCAGGTTGAGTTTGCACAGAACGTCCCAGGAGCGCCGATTTACGCATCCCAACCCTCAGCTTGAGTGCTTGAATCAATTCCCTGCTTCTCTCTCTCTCTTGTTCGAGGGCCGTCTGTGTCTGCAACACCCCCACGCTTGCTGTTTCTCTGCCTCTTTCTAACATGAGGCTCTCTGGACAGAAGTTTCTCCCTCCTAGATTCCACCCGGCCGCGAGCGCACAGGCCCGATAACAAAAGTTAAAACAGCACCGGGTGAGCTGGGTTTCTAGGCCTCTTGTAGCGTCCGTGATCCCTTCACCCCGTCTGTTCTGTTTTAGAAGCAGCGTATTCGGCCAGGTCCCTCCTGTTTTAAACGTGCTTTTGCAGGCATTTATTTTTTAATTTGTTTTGTATTTATAAACCGAATGATAGACCGAAGGCGGGGCCAACCCTGGCTAGTGTTTGGACGAGAGACCTCCAAGGAATGCCGCTATTGGGACACGGAGACAGCCAATGGAAAACTACCTTTAGCTGTCTCGTGCCTTGAAAACCCTACGGGCAGAGGTGGGATCCAGCAGGTTCTCACCAGTTCCTGAGAGTGGGTTACTAATGGTTGATTTAGGTTGTGTGCCGAGGGGTTACTAATGGGGTTACCACTTTTTTCCCGCCCTCCACGCCCTCGCCTCCCCTAGAGGCATCCTGCCTTTGAACGTGAAGGTTCAACCCATATAGCTTAATTCGTGACTGATAATGTCACTCCCTGAACTGGGTGAATCCCTTTCAGGTACTGCAATTCATGGATTCTCAGCCTTTCGTGCCTTTTATCTCACCCGTCTCTATCAAAGAACCTGTGTGTTTCACCATTGCTGGGTTCAGATTTGTGAGTTGGGGCATTTTCTATAATGTGATGATGATTTAGAAATGACCTGGTGCAAAAAATTTTTTGGGGGGGGGTCGTGGTGGGGTGGCTGCCCATGGGGGGGCATCCAACTCAGGTTTTGCCCAGGGCTCAGGTTTGCCTAGGTACGCCTCTGCCCCCTTTGCTGAGGGGGGGCTGGCGAGGGAACCTGTTACTAAAATTTTTGGATCCCACCACAGCCAATGGCCGTGGTGGCTAACCTTTGGCACTCCAGATGTTATGGACTACAATTCCCATCAGCCCCTGCCAGCATGACCAATTCGCCGTGCTGGCAGGGGCTGATGGGAGTTGTAGTCCATAACATCTGGAGTGCCAGAGGTTCGCCACCACTGGCCTACGAGGTCACCATAAATCGGCTGTGACTTGACAGCAGAAGATAATTTCAGAAGGGGTCCCCCAACAGAGTGCCTGAGGCCTTCGCAGTGCCGGCCTGCACTTTCCCAGGTGTTTCTGAAAAGGGGTCGGAATGGGTGAGGCTCTTGCCCCGCAGGTCTTCTTGACTGGCCGTGCCTATTAAAAGGTACCCCTTCGGCTGAGCTTCCACTTGAAATGTTGAAGAGTTACTGTTGGAGTTGTGCACGGCCTCGCTCCCTGATATTATGTGGCTGGCTTTGATTTGATTTGATTTGTTAAATTTATAGGCCCGCCTCATTGTCTCTTGTGGCAACCATTTTCGGGGTGCACCTCCACCCTTCCTCAAAAGCCCTACAGTGCCTGCAGGTTCAAAAAAAGATTGCCCCCCCCCCCCCGATATACAGCAGAGCTGAAAAGGGGTGTCAGGATTTGGCTTGCTGTGGGGCTCTTCTTCGGCTTTCGGGGTGGGAGGTTTCTCGTCCTCGTGGTTGCTGCCTAAAAACGCTCTTCCGGTGTCTGCCAATGATGTGGGACATGGAAGGAGAGTCCTGGGCGGGGGCTTGGCCTCTTCTGCTGGATCCTGTTCCCCCCTCAACCTGTGCTGCGTTCAGTTCTTGGGGTTTGCCCCCAGCCCTCCTGACTTGTCTACGTTGCAGCGCAAACCTGGCGCAAAGCTGATTTGTAGGCATTGAACCATACACATATCAAAGGACTGCCGACTCCAGTGTGGGAAATTCCTGGAGTTTTGGGGAATACGCCTGGGGAGGGTAGAGTTCAGGGAGCGGAGGTCACTTAGCCAGTGGTGAGAGCCTTCTAGGACTTTTGTTTCTCCTACACTCTATGGTATACCATCGACTCCGCCCTCTGAAGCTGCTGTATTTTCAAGGGAATATTAATCTCTGGTGATCAACTGTAATTCCCGGAGATCTCCAGATTCCCTCCTGGAGCCTGGCCACCCAAAGTGGATTCTGGACCAATTACCGTGTTTCCCTGAATATAAGACAGTGTCTTATATTAATTTTTGCTCCCAAAGATGCACTATGTCTTATTTTCAGGGGATGTCTTATTTTTCTGTGTTCTGTTCATCGGGCATCCTTCCAAACAAAAACTTTGCTACGTCTTACTTTCGGGGGATGCCTTATATTTCGCACTTCAGCAAAACCTCTACTATGTCTTTTTTGGGGGGGTGTCTTATATTCAGGGAAATAGGGTAAGCTCTGAACCAACTATTTCTACGGCATCCTTGCCCCCCCAAAAGGGAGCCTACGGTACTGCCACGGGACTCAGCCGGATTGGCGAGATCCCCGTTCGGCTCCTGGTGAAATTCGGCGCCGGGCCGTTCCGACGGCGCTCTCACCCCTGGCACCTTGAAAAAAGCCATGCTCTTCCATCCACGAAAAGGTGAGAGACCAAGTGGGCCAGATGCAAATGTCCTGGGAAGAAGAGAGGAGGATCCCACCCCGTGAGCCACCAAGGCTGCGTGGGTGCTTCTGCCTTCACGGTCAACGTTGGGTGTGTTCGGGGCGTGTTTGTGTGTCCCGTGCTCCTCGGCGTCTCAGGCCCGGCCTCCTTAGCTGGGGCCGACCTGGCTGGAGGACACGGAGGAGACTTCGGTTTTCTGGGAGGCACTAGAGACTTCGGACTCGTCCGACATGGGCTTTCCGCACACCATCTGCATGATGCAGCCTCGGAACTGGGGGAGAGGAGGAGAGAGAGAGGGTGCTTTAGAGCGACGCAGCGGGGTCGGAGGTCACCACGCCTCACCCAACATCCCTAGCAGCCAGCCGAGGGTGTCCCGGAGTGGTTGTCCGTAAAACTTCATTCAACCCGGAACATAAGAACATAAGAACAAGCCAGCTGGATCAGACCAGAGTCCATCTAGTCCAGCTCTCTGCTACTCGCAGTGGCCCACCAGGTGCCTTTGGGAGCTCACGTGCAGGAGGTGAAAGCAATGGCCTTCTGCTGCTGCTGCTCCCGAGCACCTGGTCTGTTAAGGCATTTGCAATCTCAGATCAAGGAGGATCAAGATTGGTAGCCATAAATCGACTTCTCCTCCATAAATCTGTCCAAGCCCCTTTTAAAGCTATCCAGGTCAGTGGCCATCACCACCTCCTGTGGCAGCATATTCCAAACACCTATCACACGTTGCGTGAAGAAGTGGAAACTACACCTATTCCAGAAGGCAGCTGCCCATCTGTTGTGCGAGGTGAGCCTCTGGAACAGATGTTGCCCATTTTGAAACAGCTGCATTGGATGCTAGGGAAGGGGATGCGGTAAATCCCGATCTCATAGATCTCGGGAGCTAGGCAGAGTCAGTGCTTGGAAGGGAGACCACCAAGGAAGGCTCTGCAGAGGAAGGCCATGGCAAACCACCTCCACTTCTCACTTGCCTTGGAAGCCCCTTGCTGGGGCCGCCATAAGTCATTTGATACTTAGAAGAAGAAGAAGAAGAGTTTTTGAATTTATATCCCCCCTTTCTCTCCTGCGGGAGACTCAAAGGGGCTGACAATCTCCTTGCCCTTCCCCCCTCACAACAAACACCCTGTGAGGTGGGTGGGGCTGAGAGAGCTCGGAGAAGCTGTGACTAGCCCAAGGTCACCCAGCTGGCGTGTGTGGGAGTGCACAGGCTAATCTGAATTCCCCAGAGAAGCCTCCACAGCTCAGGCGGCAGAGCTGGGAATCAAACCCGTTTCCTCCAGATTAGATACACGAGCTCTTCACCTCCTACGCCACTAAATCCGTATAATAACCGCCAGTCTATTTCTGAGTCCAATTCAAGGTGCCGCTGATGACCTTTAAAGCACTTTATGACCTGGGACCAGTGGTGGGATCCAAAAATTTTAGTAACAGGTTCCCATGGTGGTGGGATTCAACCAGTGGCGTAGCGCCAATGGGACTGGGCGGGGCACGACAGGGGCGTGGCCGGGCATTCCGGGGGCGGGGCATTAATAATTTCTCTGTTACTGTAAAAAACTCTTACTGTAAATGACACCTGCCCATCAAACCCCCTCAAAAGCCCGGGCAAACAGGGAAGCTCTGGCTGATGCCACATGGAGTGAGAAAGCCAACAGATTACTACTACGTGATGTTCAAAACTGAGGCTCAGGGACGTATAGAAGGAGACGGTTCTTTGGATCTGTGGGTCCCAGGCAGAGGTGGGATCCAGCAGGTTCTCACCAGTTCCCGAGAGGGGGTTACTAATTATTTGTGTGTGCCGAGAGGGGGTTACTAACTGGGTCTGCTTTTCCGTTAGAAATCCCATTAGGTCCAAAAATCATCAAGTCCTGTTGTTTCCTATGTGGCTGGTTAGCGAAGGTAGAAAACAAGATAATTCTACCCGTAGGGCTGTTTTAAACACATGTTTTAGAAATATGTTAAAGTTCTTTGTTTAAGGAAAGTCTCCTTCTGTTGATTTCTAGAAACAAAATCAAGTATTTGAAAGTATTTGACAGGCAGTCAATTAGAGGAGAAGTAGTTGTTTCTGTTGGCCGTAGACGACAGGACTTGCTATAATGAGTTTAAATTATGGACAGAAAGATACCAGCTGGAAATTAGGAACTTTTTTTGTTTACAGTAAGAGTTTTTTACAGTAACAGAGAAATGATTAATGCCCCGCCCCCGGAATGCCCAGCCACGCCCCCGGCGTGCCCCGCCCAGCCCCATTGGCGCTACGCCACTGTTTGAATCCCACCACCATGGGAACCTGTTACTAAAATTTTTGGATCCCACTACTGCGCCGCCCCCCCCCCCCCCCCCGGCCTCCCCTGGTTTGCTAAGTCTCACCTGTTTGTTCATGAAGCAGTAAATGATGGGGTTGTACACGCAGGCGCTCTTGGAGAAGAAGGCTGGGATCGTGACCATGCGCAGGTCGATGCCATGGTCGCGGTTGTTCACCATGTACATCGCCAGGGCCGCGTAGGGGACGTAGCAGAGGCAGAAGGAGCCGACCATCACAATCACCATGCGGGACACCTCCCGCTCGGCCTTCTGGGTCGTGGCAGACTCCTGTTGCTGAGCGGCTACCTGTGGGTGACCAGCAGTTGGGTTTGGCAAACCAATTAAAAGGACTGTAGATCTACACATGTGTCTAGGTTTGCCCAAAGCCAGGGGGTCCCTGATGTTTTTGAGCCGGTGGGCACCTATGGAATTCGGAACCACAGCATTGGGCGCAGTCCAGTGGTGGGATCCAAAAATTTTAGTAACAGGTTCCCATGGTGGTGGGATTCAAACTGTGGCGTAGCGCCAATGGGGCTGGGCAGGGCACGAAGGGGGCGTGGCCGGGCATTCCGGGGGCGGGGCATTCCTGGGCGGGGCTGTGGCAACGATTCAGCCGCTGTGCTGGTCCTTGGGCGGGAAACGAATGCACGCAGGCGCAGGCTGCCACGCACGCCGGTGCACCTCCTGCTAGACTGCTTCCAGTTCTGTGCGCTACTGCTGAGAGGAGGGGTGTAACTAAGGCAAAAATCACATGGCAAAATCACCCATTAGTAACCCCCTCTCGGCACACACAAATCATTAGTAACCTACTCTCGGGAACCTGTGAGAACCTGCTGGATCCCACCTCTGGTGCAGTCTCAAAATGGCTGCTGCGGAAGGTGGAGTCTGACACAAAATGGCGGCCGCAGTAAAGATCCTTGCACTGTGGTGGCAAAGCAACGTTTTAAAAAATCTGTACAGCCAATCAGAAGCCTTGCTGGGCAGGAGCCCCATTTGGCCCCACCTTTCTAAAAAACAGGTGCCAGAAAATGGGTTGGAGAGAGATCTCGGTGAGGTATCAAGCTATAGAGTCCACCCTCCAAAGCCGCCATTTTCTCCAGTGAATGGGATCTCTGTCATCAAAAATCAGTGGCAATTCCAGGAGATCTACGGGCCCCACCTGGAGGTTGGCAACCCTAATGGTGTGGAATCAGAGGGGTGAGAGAGAACGTCACCATTTATAAGGCTAAACTCAGAGTCACCCCGATGCAGCTGACTAAGAAGAAGAAGAAGAAGAGTTTGGATTTATATCCCCCCTTTCTCTCCTGCAGGAGACTCAAAGGGGCTGACAATCTCCTTGCCCTTCCCCCCTCACAACAAACACCCTGTGAGGTAGGTGGGGCTGAGAGAGCTCCGAGAAGCTGTGACTAGCCCAAGGTCACCCAGCTGGCGTGTGTGGGAGTGCACAGGCTAATCTGAATTCCCCAGACAAACCTCCACAGCTGAAGCAGCAGAGCTGGGAATCAAACCCGGTTCCTCCAGATTAGATCCACGAGCTCTTCACCTCCTACGCCACTGCTGCTCCTTAGCAATTTTACACGACTAACACGAAAACACTTTTGTCAGCTTACGGGACTCGCTGCTACAAGAAGTGGCAATAGCAGGCGGCTAAGATTATTAAAAGGAGTCTAGGATCAATTTTAAACTCCTAAATTCTGTCCTAAATTCAATTTTAAACTCCTAAATTATGTCCTAAACTCCTAAAATCTCCTAAATTCTGCCCCCCCTTCTTGCCCCTTGTCGTAAAATTGAAAACTAATTTAAATTGCGGGGGTTGCTTTTATGCTAGGGCCCTATTGGAACTCATGACATTTTATATTGCCAGTCGCCATCACTGAATGAATTATTTTTTTAACACAGTCTTGGCGGGTCTGTGGGAGTCGACAGTCTTGAGACAAGTGCAGGATCTGACGGGTTTGTGTGTTCCAAGTTCTGGAGAATAACTCCATCCAAGGTTGTTAGGGATGATAAGCCTCCATGGTCAGGAGCAGACTATCTCTGAACACTGGATGCTGGAGTCCAAGAGTAACAGCTGATGCCCTCTTAACCTTGGGGGTAGCCTCTCTGAGAGCATCAACCAGCGCCTGTTGGGGATTCTGGTCTAGGGGATTAGATGGATTTCAAGGCGGCTCCATCTGGGATACTCTTTCCTCTGGATAGGGTTGTCATCCTCCAAATAGGGCCAGAAGTTCTGCTGGGATTACAACTGATCCCCAGACTACAGAGATCAGTTTCCCTTCATTAAGCAACCGTGCAATGCTTCGAATGGGTGAATCACGACCCTGGGAGGGTTTGCTCAGAAGCAAGCCCCATTGACAGCAACCGAGCTCACTCCCAGGTAAAGGATCGCGCCCAGGCTAGCCTAGATGTGTGCATGGGGGGTGATTTTCCACCCCCCCCCACGATGAACTCTGCACGTGTGCCCACAGAAAGGGCTCTGAGTGCCACCTCTGGCACCCGTGCCAGAGGTTCGCCACCGCTGCTTTAGTCTGACGGTGCAGGAGACGTGGCATAAAAACATTCATAGGGTTACTACCGCGTTCCCCTGAAAACAAGACAGGGTCTTATATTAATTTTTGCTCCAAAAGATGCGTTAGGGCTGATTTTTAGGGGATGTCTTATTCTTTGTGCCCCAGGGGCATAGTGCCCAGGGGACGGGGGTGTTCTGGGGGCGGGCGGGGGCACGGCAGGGGCGCAGGGCGGGGGCGGGGCTTGGGGAATCTGTAACTAGGGCTTATTTTTGGCGTAGGGCTTATATTTCAAGCATCCTCCAAAAATCTCTAAAAATGCTAGGGCTTATTTCCGGGGCAGGAAACACGGTAGTTCTGGCTTGGGAAATTCCCAGAGATCTGGGGGAGATTCTTGGACAAAGACTCTGGCTTTTCCTTGACCAGAGGTCCCCAGCGTTGGGCCCACGGGCACCATGGGACCCGCCAACACCTTTGCTGGTGCTGGCCAAGTGTTTCTAGGGAGTGGACGGGGCCAGGTAAGGCTTTTGTCCCACAAGGCAGATTTTGTCAAAGGTTGCTTTGGCCACAGCTGCCTCCACAGCACAAGGATCTACACTGTGCGGCTGAAGCCAAGTTACGGCAATCATGTTTTGGTTGTCTTCATCGCCCACGGCCGCCATTTTGTGGCAGCCATTTTGTTAACGTGCTCACCATGCCACGTCGGAATTTCAGATGTGTTCCCGGGCTCAAAAGGGTTGGGGACCCCTGTCCTAAACTGTATGTTGTATCAGCCCACAGGAGCAGCAGTGGTGTGGGAGGTTAAGAGCTCATGTATCTAATCTGGAGGAACAAGGTTTGATTCCCAGCTCTGCCGCCTGAGCTGTGGAGGCTTATCTGGGGAATTCAGATTAGCCTGGGCACTCCCACACACGCCAGCTGGGTGACCTTGGGCTAGTCACAGCTTCTCGGAGCTCTCTCAGCCCCACCCACCTCACAGGGTGTTTGTTGTGAGGGGGGAAGGGCAAGGAGATTGTAAGCCCCTTTGAGTCGCCTACAGGAGAGAAAAGGGGGGATATAAATCCAAACTCTTCTTCTTCTTCTTCTTCTTCTTCATCGGTCGCAGTCATATTTTTCTAAACGAAAACCTCAATATTCAGGTTAAATTGCCGTGTTGGCACTTTGTGATAAATAAGTGAGTTTTGGGTTGCAATTCGGGCACTCGGTCTCGAAAAGGCTCGCCGTCACTGCACTAAAGCATATGCACAAACATGCGTGCGCACACGCACACACAGTGTACTCACTGCTCGCAGGGCACTCAAGAGCTGTGAGTAGGAAAACACAATGATCGTGAGCGGCACGATGAAGCAGAAGATGAAGAGGAACCAGGTGTAGTATTCGCTGTTGTACTTGGTCCCGACCGTGTACCAGTCAGGGCCGCAAGAACACTGCAGGCCTTCCGGGATGAACCTGGAAAGAGAGGGCCGGATTAAACCACAGGCAACGGCGACAGCGAAAAAGAGTTTTCTGGCTGTTTTGTCCACGTTTTTATCTACGTGGCGGTTCCTGACCTGGTGGCCGAGGATCCCGAGGAGGTATGGAGTCACAACAGGCCTCCAGATCCATTCACGTCATAAGCGCTGTGACTGCAATCTTTTCTTTGGCCTTTATACATTTTCTTTGTCAACAAACCGCATCACCCCATATGTCCCTACTCGGCCTCTGCGTTCAGCAGAGGCCAATTTGCTGGTGGTCCCTGGCCCCTCAATGATGCGGCTGGCCTCCACTCGGGCCAGGGCCTTTACGGCTCTGGCCCCGGCCTGGTGGAACACTCTTCCTCCAGCTGTCCAGGCCCTGCAGGACCTTGGTGAGTTCCGCAGGGCCTGTAAGACTGTGCTGTTCCACCGGGCCTTTGGAGTGTCCAGCCGCTGATATGGTGCCCCCCCACTGCTCCTGCTTTGGCACTGGTACAACAGAGCTCCTCATATTGAGGGGCCTGCCGTCCCCCCCTTCTTGGGGTGAGTTTTTAAATTGAGCCTGGACGCCTCTTGTTTAATTTGCTAATTGTTAGCCGCTGTTTTTATGTATTTTAAGATGTTTTATTGACGGAGCCTATGTTTGTATTTTACTGGATTTGCTCCTTTTTATTGTTTATATATTATGTTGTTCACCGCCCGGAGCCCTTTGGGGATCGGGCGGTATAGAAATTGAATAAATAATAATAATAATAATAATAATAATAATAATAATAATAATAATAATAATAACAGAGGCCCCTTCCGCACATGCAAAATAATGTGTTTTCAAACCACTTTCACAACTGTTTGCAAGTGGATTTTGCCATTCTGCACAGCTTCAAAGAGCATTGAAAGCAGTTTGAAAGTGCATTATTCTGCATGTGCGGAAGGAGCCAGATACTCACAGATAAATTCATTCAATAAATAAATAATAGCACAACTGTTACTGTGTGTGAGTGGGAAAAAGAATGCAGAACTGTTGTGACGTTAAAAAGGTGTCCTTATGCTCACTGGCAACAATTTATACTACAGTATTTCCCCCTTGCTATGACCCCTTCCGCACGTGCAGAATAATGCACTTTCAATCCACTTTCGATGTACTTTGCAGCTGGATTTTACTGTGCAAAGTAGCACAATCCACTTGCAAACAGTTGTGAAAGTGGATTGAAAGCACATTATTCTTCTTGTACGGAAGGGGATCTAAGCAGTGGTGGGATCCAAAAATTTTAGTAACAGGTTCCCATGGTGGTGGGATTCAAACTGTGGCGTAGTGCCAATGGGGCTGGGCGGGGCACGACAGGGGCGTGGTCGGGCATTCTGGGGGCGGGGCATTCCTGGGCGGGGCTGTGGCAAGGACGCAGCCACTGCGCCGGTCCTTGGGCGGGAAACGAATGCACGCAGGCGCAGGCTGCCACGCACGCCGGTGCACCTCCTGCTAGACTGCTTCCAGTTCTGAGCGCTACTGCTGAGAGGAGGGGCGTAAGTAAGGCAAACATCACGTGGCAAAATCACCCATTAGTAACCTCCTCTCGGCACACACAAATAATTAGTAGCCTACTCTCGGGAACCTGTGAGAACCTGCTGGATCCCACCTCTGGGCCTAAGACAGAGATGTTCCACTGGGCCTATAGTTGAGGCGGTAACGGCTTTCCAACTCTGCCTCAGGAGATGAGCTGCAATCTTTGCTATCCCTGCTGAGGAATCTTTAAGAAGATTAAAGCTACTCCAAGCTGGATTTCGTATACTTGGACTATTCAGTTTTAAGAAGATCAAAAAAAGAAGCTCTCTCGGGACTTGCTGTGCCAAAGACATGCAAGGAGATTCCCGTTTGGGAGCACTAGAGTGGTAAGAAGATCCCTGTTTTAACTGTGAATGAAAAACCTCAGCAACTCTAAAACAAAATTGAAGGGTTTTTTTTTTCTCCCAAGGGGGTGAGTGTGGACAAACGGGCGGTTTTGAAAACATTTCCACAGTGTTTCATTGCCATATTGCATGACATCTGGAAGCAAACTCAAATCAGACTCGCCCCCTCTTTGCTCCGTCTCCTAGTTCCCAGCTACAGGAGATTTGGGGGGTGGGGAGGGTGGAATTTGGGGAGGGGAGGGGAGGGGAGGGGAGAGACCTCAGTAGCATACAATGCCGTAGGGTTCAACCTCCAATGGCTACCTCTATGGCTACCAATCTTGATTCTCCTTGATCTCAGATTGCCAATGCCTTAGCAGACCAGGTGCTCAGGAGCAGCAGCAGCAGAAGGCCGTTGCTTTCACATCCTGCACGTGAGCTCCCGAAGGCACCTGGTGGGCCACTGCGAGTAGCAGAGAGCTGGACTAGATGGACTCTGGTCTGATCCAGCAGGCTCTTTCTTATGTTCTTAAGGCCATTGCTTTCACCTCCTGCACGCGAGCTCCCGAAGGCACCTGGTGGGCCACTGCGAGTAGCAGAGAGCTGGACTAGATGGACTCTGGTCTGATCCAGCAGGCTCTTTCTTATGTTCTTAAGGCCATTGCTTTCACCTCCTGCACGTGAGCTCCAAAAGGCACCTGGTGGGCCACTGCGAGTAGCAGAGAGCTGGACTAGATGGACTCTGGTCTGATCCAGCAGGCTCTTTCTTATGTTCTTAAGGCCATTGCTTTCACCTCCTGCAGGTGAGCTCCCAAGGCACCTGGTGGGCCACTGCGAGTAGCAGAGAGCTGGACTAGATGGACTCTGGTCTGATCCAGCAGGCTCTTTCTTATGTTCTTAAGGCCATTGCTTTCACCTCCTGCACGTGAGCTCCCGAAGGCACCTGGTGGGCCACTGCGAGTAGCAGAGAGCTGGACTAGATGGACTCTGGTCTGATCCAGCAGGCTCTTTCTTATGTTCTTAAGGCCATTGCTTTCACCTCCTGCACGCGAGCTCCCGAAGGCACCTGGTGGGCCACTGCGAGTAGCAGAGAGCTGGACTAGATGGACTCTGGTCTGATCCAGCAGGCTCCAGTCTTATGTTCTTAAGGCCATTGCTTTCACCTCCTGCACGCGAGCTCCCGAAGGCACCTGGTGGGCCACTGCGAGTAGCAGAGAGCTGGACTAGATGGACTCTGGTCTGATCCAGCAGGCTCTTTCTTATGTTCTTAAGGCCATTGCTTTCACCTCCTGCATGTGAGCTCCCGAAGGCACCTGGTGGGCCACTGTGAGAAGCAGAGAGCTGGACTAGATGGACTCTGGTCTGATCCAGCAGGCTCTTTCTTATGTTCTTAAGGCCATTGCTTTCACCTCCTGCCTGTGAGCTCCCGAAGGCACCTGGTGGGCCACTGCGAGTAGCAGGGAGCTGGACTAGATGGACTCTGGTCTGATCCAGCAGGCTCTTTCTTATGTTCTTAAGGCCATTGCTTTCACCTCCTGCCTGTGAGCTCCCGAAGGCACCTGGTGGGCCACTGCGAGTAGCAGAGAGCTGGACTAGATGGACTCTGGTCTGATCCAGCAGGCTCTTTCTTATGTTCTTAAGGCCATTGCTTTCACCTCCTGCCTGTGAGCTCCCAAAGGCACCTGGTGGGCCACTGCGAGTAGCAGAGAGCTGGACTAGATGGACTCTGGTCTGATCCAGCAGGCTCTTTCTTATGTTCTTAAGGCCATTGCTTTTCACCTCCTGCACTTGTGAGCTCGAAGGCACCTGGTGGGCCACTGCTGCAGTAGCAGAGAGCTGGACTAGATGGACTCTGGTCTGATCCAGCAGGCTCTTTCTTATGTTCTTAAGGCCATTGCTTTCACCTCCTGCACTTGAGCTCCGAAGGCACCTGGTGGGCCACTGCGAGTAGCAGAGAGCTGGACTAGATGGACGCTGGTCGGATCCAGCAGGCTGTTCCTTATGTTCTTAAGGGCATGGCTTTCACCTCCTGCGCGTGAGCTCCCAAATGCACCTGGTGGGCCACTGCGAGTAGCAGAGAGCTGGACTAGATGGACTCTGGTCTGATCCAGCAGGCTCTTTCTTATGTTCTTAAGGCCATTGCTTTCACCTCCTGCACGTGAGCATCCGTTTGCACCTGGTGGGCCACTGCGAGTAGCAGAGAGCTGGACTAGATGGACTCTGGTCTGATCCAGCAGGCTCTTTCTTATGTTCTTAAGGCCATTGCTTTCACCTCCTGCACGCGAGCTCCCGAAGGCACCTGGTGGGCCACTGCGAGTAGCAGAGAGCTGGACTAGATGGACTCTGGTCTGATCCAGCAGGCTCTTTCTTATGTTCTTAAGGCCATTGCTTTCACCTCCTGCCTCTGAGCTCCCCAAGGCACCTGGTGGGCCACTGCGAGTAGCAGAGAGCTGGACTAGATGGACTCTGGTCGGATCCAGCAGGCTCTTTCTTATGTTCTTAAGGCCATTGCTTTCACCTCCTGCACGCGAGCTCCCGAAGGCACCTGGTGGGCCACTGCGAGTAGCAGAGAGCTGGACTAGATGGACTCTGGTCGGATCCAGCAGGCTCTTTCTTATGTTCTTAAGGCCATTGCTTTCACCTCCTGCACGCGAGCTCCCGAAGGCACCTGGTGGGCCACTGCGAGTAGCAGAGAGCTGGACTAGATGGACTCTGGTCTGATCCAGCAGGCTCTTTCTTATGTTCTTAAGGCCATTGCTTTCACCTCCTGCACGCGAGCTCCCGAAGGCACCTGGTGGGCCACTGCGAGTAGCAGAGAGCTGGACTAGATGGACTCTGGTCTGATCCAGCAGGCTCTTTCTTATGTTCTTAAGGCCATTGCTTTCACCTCCTGCACGCGAGCTCCCGAAGGCACCTGGTGGGCCACTGCGAGTAGCAGAGAGCTGGACTAGATGGACTCTGGTCGGATCCAGCAGGCTCGTTCTTACGTTCTTATGTTCCTAATGCTAACATTTTCTCTAGGGAACCTGACCTATGTAGCGCCGAAGGCTTTCACGGCCGGATTCAACAAGCGAAACGTTAGGAACAAAATCCACCAGACCACGGCCACACGGCCCGGAAAAACCCACCAGAACCAGTTGACCTATGTAGCTTGGAGATCCATCGTAAATTGGAGGGAACTCCAGTCTGCCCCTGGAGATTGGCAACGCTACCCCTCGCCCTGTTCCACCTCCTTCCCCTGCTGTGACACCAGCCCTCTTTGAGCTCCCAGCCCACAGTTTGAGAGCCGCTGGGATTCAGGCACAAAGCTTCCACCGTGACCTTTACCAGTAGCATCTAGTTTTACCAGTAGCATCTAATGCCCCCCCTCCTATCCTTGTTTCTGTTTACATCTTTTATTGATGGAGCCAGCAGTCTTCCCATTTAGGGAGGGTTTTAAAATGGGTTTGCTGGGCGCCCGATTTCGATTTTAAACTCTGTATTAACCGCTGTTTTAATGGGGATTTAGTAATTTATTTATATTGGAATCTAATTGTTTAGTTTTGATTGTATTTAGCTGAATTATGATTTAACTTTGTTGTACACCGCCCAGAGCCCTTCGGGGATAGGGCGGTATATAAAACTAAACAATCAATC
This sequence comes from Sphaerodactylus townsendi, assembly GCF_021028975.2. NCBI lineage: Eukaryota > Metazoa > Chordata > Lepidosauria > Squamata > Sphaerodactylidae > Sphaerodactylus > Sphaerodactylus townsendi. The sequence continues at coordinate 5,832,981 of NC_059430.1, read as the reverse complement.
AATAAATAAATCAACAAATAGTTCTCTTCCCTCTCTCTGCCCCTTCAGCTGAGCATCCTGTGTGAAGAAGAGGACTGTGGCATTCCGAAGCTTGCGCCCTTCTATTATTTCTATCGATTCGTTTATCGAAACGTTTCCATCCCACCCTTTCCTCGTCGTCCGAGGCGGCTTACGATAACGGTTAAAAACCGCTTCCAGTTAAACCAGAATAAAATAACAAGTCCCAAACGTTCCCCGCAGTGGTGGCGAACCTTTGGCACTCCAGATGTTATGGACTACAATTCCCATCAGCCCCTGCTATCATGGCCAATTGGCAATGCTGGCAGGGGCTGATGGGAATTGTAGTCCATAACATCTAGAGTGCCAAAGGTTCGCCACCACAACCTTAAAGGATTCCTGCCGTTCAAGATCCCTTTTAATCTTAAGGGAAATATTTTCCCCCAAAAGTCTTTGTTTGGATTTTCTCTTCCTGTGGATCCTGCCAGTAAAACTCTCTCCTCAGTCCCTAGCCCCGGCTCACCTGCTCCACCCGAAAAATGGGGGAATGGAGACTCCGATTCCGATGACCCAAGTGGCTACCACCACCAGGGTCGCGTGTTTGGCGTTGAAACGGAAATTCCCGATGGGTTTGCAGATCACAATGTATCGCTCCAGGGCCAGGAACGCCAGAGACCAGCCGGTAACCAGACCTGGGTAGGACAGACAGACGGGCAAAGTCTGAAAAGAGCTCAAACAGAACCTCTGGATCCGTGGCCTCTCCAGCACCCAGTGACACCCGCAGCACCCAGCGTGGTGTGGTGCTTAAGAGCAGTGAACTCCGATCTGGAGAACCAGGTTTGATTCCCCACTCCTTTACATAAGCATAAGCATAAGCATTTTTATTGTCATTGTGCACACACCACGAAATTTACGGCAGCATTCCTCGGTGCACACAATGTCAGACTCATACCCCAGCGTGGTGTAGTGGTTAAGAGCAGGTGCACTCTAATCTGGATTACCGGGTTTGATTCCCCGCTCTGCCACTTGAGCTGCGGGGGCTTATCTGGTGAACTGGATTAGCTTGTGCACTCCGACACACGCCAGCTGGGTGACCTTGGGCTAGTTGCAGTTCTTCGGAGCTTTCTCAGCCCCACCCACCTCACAGGGTGTCTGTTGGGGTGGGCGGGGAGGGCAAGGAGATTGTAAGCCCCTTTGAGTCTCCTTACATAAGCATAAGCATTTTATTGGCATTGGGCACGCGCAATGAAATTTACAGCAGCATTCCTCGATGCACCCAATTTCGGACTCATACCCCATCCTCACTTTCCCCTTCCTCCACCCATCCCTACACAGCCCCAAACACATCAACACGAAGCCGCGGAGTTCAGCGTAGCCACAGCTCTAGAGTAGAAGCTGTCTCTAAGCCTCTTTGTCCTAGTTTTGATAGACCTGTATCGTCTGCCGGATGGCAACAGTTCAAAAAGAGAGCGTGCTGGATGAGACAGGTCTCAGAATATTTTGGGCTTTCTTTAGGCTTCGGGAATTATAGAGTTCTTCCCAGGAGGGGAGAGGGCAGCCGATAATCCTCTGTGCAGGAGTGATCACCCTTTGGAGCGCCTTCCTATCTGCCACTGTGCAACTGGAGAACCATACACAGATGCAGTAGGTTGAGACACTCTCTGTAGCACAGCGGTAAAAGGACACCAGGAGTTTTCCGTAAGCGGTGAACTCCAATCTGGGGAACTGGATTTGTTCTCCACTCCTGCACATGAAGCCTGCTGGGTGACCCTGAACTAATCACAGTTCTCTCCAAACTCTCTCAGGCCCACCCACCTCACAAGATGTCTGTTGTGGGGAGAGGAAGGGAAAGGAGCTTGTGAGCTATCTCGAGTCTCCCTACAGGAGAGAAAGGTGGGATATAAAATAACCAAACTCTTCTTCTTCTCCCAGAATTAAGTTTCTACTGAAGGCTCGTGGGAGTCCAGATTACAGTTCATCCTCACCACAGATGCTCCCCGCCCCCCGGAATGTGTAAAGTGGTACATGCACACGAAATCTGAAATCCTTTGGAACAGCCCTGACAAGGAGACCGGTTATTACTAACCGAATATTGCAGGTCTGAGACCGGGACTAACAGAACAGCTTGCTAGAAGTCACCTACCAAGTCCATGGCTGAGATGAGGTTCTCACGGGAGACTTCCCAGCTCGAACCTGAAGTTCTCCAGGGGTGGCCAACCTATGGCGCTCCAGATGTTCATGGACTGCAATACCCATCAGCCCCTGCCAGCATGGCCAATTGGCCATGCTGGCAGGGCTGATGGGAATTGTAGTCCATGAACACCTGGAGTGCCGTAGGTTGGCCACCCCTGTAACCCATAGAGCTTCCCCAATTGGCCATGATGGCAGGGGCTGATGGGAATTGTAGTCCATGAACACCTGGAGCACCATAGGTTGGCCACCCCTGTAACCCATAGAGCTTCCCCAATTGGCCATGCTGGCAGGGGCTGATGGGAATTGCAGTCCATGAACATCTGGAGCGCCATAGGTTGGCCACCCCTGTAACCCATAGAGCTTTCCCAATTGGCCATGCTGGCAGGGGCTGATGGGAATTGCAGTCCATGAACACCTGGAGTGCCATAGGTTGGCCACCCCTGTAACCCATAGAGCTTTCCCAATTGGCCATGATGGCAGGGGCTGATGGGAATTGCAGTCCATGAACACCTGGAGTGCCGTAGGTTGGCCACCCCTGTAACCCATAGAGCTTCCCCAATTGGCCATGATGGCAGGGGCTGATGGGAATTGTAGTCCATGAACACCTGGAGCACCATAGGTTGGCCACCCCTGTAACCCATAGAGCTTCCCCAATTGGCCATGCTGGCAGGGGCTGATGGGAATTGCAGTCCATGAACATCTGGAGCGCCATAGGTTGGCCACCCCTGTAACCCATAGAGCTTTCCCAATTGGCCATGCTGGCAGGGGCTGATGGGAATTGCAGTCCATGAACACCTGGAGTGCCATAGGTTGGCCACCCCTGTAACCCATAGAGCTTTCCCAATTGGCCATGATGGCAGGGGCTGATGGGAATTGCAGTCCATGAACACCTGGAGTGCCATAGGTTGGCCACCCCTGTAACCCATAGAGCTTCCCCAATTGGCCATGCTGGCCGGGACTGATGGGAATTGTAGTCCATGAACACCTGGAGCGCCATAGGTTGGCCTCCCCTGCAACCCATAGAACAGTGGTGGCGAACATTTGGCACTCCAGATGTTATGGACTACAATTCCCATCAGTCCTTGCCAGCATGGCCAATTGGCCATGCTGTCAGGGGCTGATGGGAATTGTAGTCCATAACATCTGGAGTGCCAAAGGTTCGCCACCACGGCCATAGAGCTTCCCCTGCTGGATTTGGCAAAGGAAAGCGACATCGAGTCACGGCCGACTTACGGCGACCAAGTAGAGTTTTTGAGGAGAGAGATGTTCAGAGGTGGTTTGCCCTTTCCGGCCTCTGTATAACAACCCTGGACCTCCTTGGTGGTCTCCCATCCAAGTACGAACCAGGGCCAATCCTGCTTCGCTTCTGAAATCTGATCAGATTGGGCTAGAATGGGCCAGCCAGGTCAAGGCAAGAGGTTTTCAGAGGTGGTTTGCCACAGCTTACCTCTGTGAAGCGACTTTGGACTGCCTCAGTGGTCTCCCATCCAAGTACCACCAACGAGGGCTGACTCAACTTTGCTTTCAGAGGCGTAGCTAGGAAAAATGGAGCCTGGTGCAAAATCCGAGTTTTGCTGCCCCCCCCCCCATGTTCGTGTTTTTTGTATTTTTAAATGTTTTTTGGTTTTTGGCCAGCAGGGGGCATAGTTTTTAGGCTAGCAGCATCAAAATTTCAGGGTATCTTTAGGAGGCTCTCCTGATGATACCAGCCAAGTTTGGTGAAGTTTGGTTCAGGGAGTCCAAAGTTATGAACTCTCAAAGGTGTAGCCCCCATCTCCTATTAACTCCCATTGGAAACAATAGGGAAGGGGCACCCTCTTTGGGAGTCCATAACTTTGGACTCCCTGAACCAAACCTCACCTAACCTGGGTGGTATCATCAGGAGAGTCTCCTGATAACTCCCTGCAATTTTGAAGATGCTAGCCTAAAAACTGCACCCCCTGCAGGCCAAAAACTGAAAAACACTAAAAAATAATTTTAAAAACCCTGAAATTTTTGCTGCCCCCCCCAGGCACGCCCGGTGCAATGTGCACCCCTAGTCCCCTTGTAGCTCCGCCTCTGTTTGCTTTCTAGACCTGATGAGATCAGGCTTGGACAGGCCAGCCGCGTCAAAGCAAGAGACAAACAGAGGTCGTTTGCTATTGCCTGATGTAGAGCCAGGCAATAGCAAACGACCTCTGTTTGTCTCTTGCTTCGACGTGGCTGGCCTGCCCTAGCCTGATCTCATCAGGTCTTGAAAGCAAACAGAGGCGGAGCTACAAGGGGACTGGGGGTGCACGTTGCCCCGGGCGCGTGCGCTGGACTTCCTTAGTGGTGCTCCCACCAAGCACTAACCAGGGCCAACTCTGTTTCGCTTCCTGACCTAGCCTGGGCCATCTAGGTCAGGAACAGCTAAATCTGGAGTCCTTAAGGATACTTTTTGGGAGGGTTCCAGGTGGCTGAAGAATTGGAGGACATCTTTTCTTCAGAGAACGCACACAGAGGCTGACTTATTCCAGAGGGTAACACTCTTGTATTCTCCACTACTGATTTTCCACATTTTTATCCTCCCCTTTGCCAAGGATCTCAGTAAGCTGTATGTAATTCTTCCCCCCTTCTGTGTTATACTCACAACAGCACTGCGAGGTAGGCTCAAGAACGGCAGCTGGCTCAAGGCCTGTCTGGTTTGGGGGATTCTGCCTATGTAGACAGCCAGTGAGCTGCGGTGCTCAATGTCAGACTAGTATCTGGGAGGCCCAGATTCGAATCTCCACTTGGGCCACGGAAACGTGCTGGGTGACCTTGGGCCCGTCGATGCTTTCAGCCTGGCTTACCCCACAGGGTTCCTGTGCAGATAAAATGGGGCAGAGGAGGAGCAGCAGCGGCGTAGGAGGTTAAGAGCTCGTGTATCTAATCTGGAGGAACCGGGTTTGATTCCTTGGGCTAGTCACAGCTTCTAGGAGCTCTCCCAGCCCCACCCGCCTCGCAGGGTGTTTGTTGTGAGGGGGGAAGGAAAAGGAGATTGTCAGCCCCTTTGAGTCTCCTGCAGGAGAGAAAGGGGGGATATAAATCCAAACTCTTCTTCTTCTTCTAAACATCAGGAAAAAACTTCCTGACTGTCAGGGCTGTTGGACAGTGGAATTCACTACCTCCGAGCGTGATGGAGACTCCTTCTTTGGAGGTTTTTAAAGAGAGGCGGGATGGCCATCTGTCAGGAGTGCTTTGATTGTGTGTTCCAGCATGGCAGGGGGTTGGACTTGCTGGCCCTTGGGGTCTCTTCCTACTCTATGATTCTACGATTCTATGAAGGGTCGCCCCTGGTTAGTTCTTAGATGGGAAACTGCCTAGGAAATTCAGCGTTGTTACGTAGAAGCAGGAAGTGGCAAATCACCTCTGAATGTGTCTTGCCTTGAAACCCCCGTGAGATGTTCATATATGATGGTAGCAACTTGACTGCCCTGGCCACCACCATGGAAGACCTCTAACTGGTCATACTGGAAAGCAGCTGTCAGTCAGAGCGGGCAATACTGACCTTGCCAGACCAACAGTTTGACTCAAACTGGAGCAGCAGTGGCGTAGGAGGTTAAGAGCTCGTGTATCTAATCTGGAGGAACCGGGTTTGATTCCCAGCTCTGCCGCCTGAGCTGTGGACGCTTCTCTGGGGAATTCAGATTAGCCTGGGCACTCCCACACACGCCAGCTGGGTGACCTTGGGCTAGTCACAGCTTCTCGGAGCTCTCTCAGCCCCACCCACCTCACAGGGTGTTTGTTGTGAGGGGGGAGGGGCAAGGAGATTGTCAGCCCCTTTGAGTCTCCTACAGGAGAGAAAGGGGGGATATGAATCCAAACTCTTCTTCTTCTCTTCAACATAAAGGAGGCTCATGTGAATGTACAGATAGAGACCCCATGAGGGGAATGGAATCTTGACACCACGAGGTGCCAAGACAATAGAAACAAGGCACTGTGGTGTAGTGGGTAGAGTGAGAAGCAAGGATCCAGGAAACCTACGTTCGATCCCTCATTCTCCCACGTAAGCTCAGCGGCTGACCTTGGGCCAGTCGTGGACTGTCAGGCTAATCTACCTCACAGGGGTGTTGTGAGGAAAAAACTGAAGGAGAGGAGAACGGGGTGAGCGGATTTGGGTCCCCGTTGAGCACGGCAGGGTGTAAACCGAGTGAAAGAAATAGTGGAAGCCTTCAGACTAGTTTGGAAGCCTTCAGACTAGTTAAGAACAGGCTCTTGGATCTTGATTTTCATAATCTGACTCGTGCTGCCAAGACAACCTGTTCTCCGACTACATTATTAATCCCATGCGAGCGTGGAATTATGGCAGCATATCTTCGTCTGCTGATTAATCCCACCCAGAGGAGAGCCTCGGCTACTGCAAGATGTCATGTGCTGCCATCAGCTCTGCTGGAGGGAAGATTTAAGAATATGGAACGTGCTAAAAGAGTTTGTTCATGTGATATGACTACGGTCGAAACACTTGACCATTCTCTGTTTCGATGCCCTAAATACAATAAGATACGCATGAAATGCATGAGTTCCATTTTCTTGCAATGTTCTCAGTGGCACGAGTGTTATAAGATACCCGATCTCCTGAACAGCTCTGATGTGCTCTTTTGTGAAACTGTTGCACATTTTATACTGGAAATTAGTCATTTTAACAGCATTTCTTAACCTTGTTTTGTTTTAAAATTCTGTCCTGTTTTATATGCCAATAAAGGCTGGTGTTGTTGAGTGAAAGAAATAAAAACTCCCCCAAAGCAAAAATAGGGACAGTGACACCCAAACCAGGGAACACGCCTGGCAAATACGGCACGGGGGACCAGGTAAGTCTGTCCCTGATCCGCCTCACACCCGCCTCATTTTTCTACACCTTTTTTCTTGACGGGTTCGTTTACCTGCCACGGAGCCGAGGAAGGCCTCCAGCGCACAGATGTGTTTCCCAAAGACGAAGTAGCCCTGCGAGCTGGAGACGAAGACCGTGAAGACGGCGAAGGTGACGAAGAGGAAGCCCGCGGCCGAAATGTTCACCAGGATATAGTTGAGGGGCTGCCGCAGCTTCTTGTACTTGAGGATGGCCACCAGGATGATGCCGTTGAGCGGCGTGCCGGCGAAGAACACGAAGCCCATGAAGGCGGTCTGGAAGTAGAAGGCCCACATCGGGGCGATGTGGTACTGGGGGCCATCGAAAGGCCCCACGTTGGAGATGTTCGAAAAGAGGTAGAAATCTTCGTCTCCGGACATCTTCCCTCGTGCCGGGATCGCCGCGCAAAGCCGTGCCGTGCCGGCTTGGCCCAGCTATTATAGAGTGCCGGAGGACACAATCCACTTAACGGCTAAAGCGTGGATCAGGGAATAATCCCGATCATCCTGGAGGCAAACTTGAGGATTAAGGGCTCCTAAGATCCTTACCTTCTGTCCCATAAACCCTTCTGAGAGGGTAATCTCGTTTGCTGTGCGGGGTCGGAGCGGATTGCCGAGGGCGAGACCACGAAAGGTAGCCAGCGTGGACTTAGCATCTCGGAAAACTTTGCTTGGGGTGCTGAGAACACCCCCGGGCATAGACTTGGAAGCGTTCCCGCAAGAATTGATCCCTGCTCCGGAAGATTATGTAACAGAAGCAATTCACACAAGGTTACATGTACCTGAGTCCCCTTGATGCTGAAGAGGTCTACAGTGGCCTTGGTTGCCAACTCTGGAAATTTGGGGGAGAAGGACAGAGGTGGGATCCAGCAGGTTCTCACCAGTTCCCGAGAGTGGGTTACTAATTATTTGTGTGTGCCGAGAGGGGGTTCCTAATCGGGTCTGCTTTTCGGTTAGAAATCCCATTAGGTCCAAAAATCATAAAGTCCTGTTGTTTCCGATGTGGCTGGTTAGCGAAGGTAGAAAACAGGATAATTCTCCCTGTTGGGCTGTTTTAAAAGCATGTTTTAGAAATACGGTCAAGTTCCTTGTTTAAGGAAAGTATCCTCCTTTTGATTTCTAGAAACAAAATTAAGTATTTGAAAGTATTAAGTATTTGACAGGCAGTCAATTAGAGGAGAAGTCGTTGTTTCTGTTGGCAGCAGACGATAGGACTTGCTATAATGAGTTTAAGTTATGGACAGCTGGAAGATACCAGCTGGAAATTAGGAAATTACTTTTTTTACAGTAAGAGTTTTTTACAGTAACAGATAAATGATTAATGCCCCGCCCCCAGAATGCCCGGCCACGCCCCTGGAATGCCCCGCCTCCGGAATATCCCTATTGGCGCTACGCCACTGTTTGAATCCCACCACCATGGGAACCTGTTACTAACATTTTTGGATCCCACCACTGGAGAAGGGTTGTAATGTCATGGTGTTTACCCTCCAGAGTAGCTATTTTCTCCAGCGGAACCGATCTCAGAAGTCTGGAAATCCAACTTTTGGGAGGCCTCCAGGTTTTACCTAGAGATTGGCAACTCCCTACAACCTAATATTAAACGTTGCTTTTTTAGAAGTGAGGCCCACTGAGTTCACTAGGGGCTGATGGTTTTCTCCATGTTTCTTTTAAAGTACCCCCCCCCACAACTTAATCGCCAAGATTGCTTCATGCAGAAGGATGGGATGGATTTGGGGCGGGAGGAAAACTTTAGTCCTTTCTTGCCAGAACTAGCCTCCTGCCCCATGAGATGACCTTTCCTTGGGAAATATAGATGGTTACCTGCAAGTTTTTCTCAGCAGAAGTAAAAGAAGCTAAGATGTTTACCGTGTTTAGATATTTGAAGGGATGTCATGTTGGTGAGAGGGAGCAAGCTTGTTTACTGCTGCTCCAGAGACTGGGACCAGGAGTCATGGGTTCGAGGTGAAGGAGCAGGTGCTCGGGAGCAGCAGCAGAAGGCCATTGCTTTCACCTCCTGCACATGAGCTCCCAAAGGCACCTGGTGGGCCACTGCGAGTAGCAGAGAGCTGGACTAGATGGGCTCTGGTCTGATCCAGCAGGCTTATTCTTATGTTCTTATGAAGGAAAAGAGATTCCACCTAAATATTAGGAAGAACTTCCTGACTGTCAGGGCTGTGGGACAGTGGAACTCACTGCCTCAGTGTGGTGGAGTCTCCTTCTTGGGACGTTTTTAAACAGGCTGAATGAACATATGTCAGGAGTGCTTTGATTGTGTGTTCCTGCATGGCTTGATGGCCCTTATGGTCTCTTCCAGCTCTATGATTCTAAGGGACAGCTTTGGCCAGTAAGAAAACAGCCAGGGCGGGAATGGCCAATATTACTTTATCCAGCGGAAGAATGTGATAGGGTAGGGAAAAGAAGAAAACGTTAATATTTTCCTTACCCAGCTACTTTCTGGCTAGAAACTGCCCCCCCCTCTCCTGGGGTCTCTCCCCTGCATGATGCTGGCAGGGGATGATGGGAACTGTAGTCCATAACATCTGGAGGGCCGTGAGTTTGACACCTGTGCACAAGTCTGTACTTTGTCAATGTCTCTGCCCAGAGGATGGGTATATGGCGAGCGTGAATGCCCTTCTTGAATGGCTCAGCCTTCTCGATCCTAGTAAAGAACCTCCTAGATTCAATCTGCTACAGAACATCTGGGCCACTCTGCACCAGCCGTGGAAGATGCACACACTTTGTGCATCTGTGGAGCATGCTTCGATCTCCAGAATGTGGTTGTGGAGCCGATAGCAGCCAGCCACATCATAAGAGAAAGCTCCCTTTGTTCTTATAAAGGCAAAGTTTGGGAATTGTTCAAAGTACTAATAAAACTGATCGAGCGGATACTTAATCCAGATGTGAGGATATATAAATCTTATCTTTCTCTGCCCTATTAGATAGAAAAAGTGCAGAGAAGGGCAACGAGGATGATTGAAGGATTGGAGCACCTTCCTTATGAGGAGAGGCTGCAGCGTTTGGGGCTCTTTAGTTTGGAGAGGAGACGTCTGAGGGGGGATATGATTGAAGTCTATAAAATTATGCCTGGGGTAGAAAACATTGACAGAGAGAAATTTTTCTCTCTTCCTCACAATACTAGAACCAGGGGGCATCCATTGAAAATGCTGGGGGGAAGAATTAGGACTAATAGAAGGAAACACTTCTTCACGCAACGTGTGATTGGTGTTTGGAATATGCTGCCACGGGAGGTGGTGATGGCCACTCACCTGGATAGCTTTAAAAGGGGCTTGGAAAGATTGATGGAGGAGAAGTCGATTTATGGCTACCAATCTTGATCCTCCTTGATCTGAGGTTGCAAATGCCTTAGCAGACCAGGTGATCGGGAGCAGCAGAAGGCCATTGCTTTCACCTCCTGCACGTGAGCTCCCAAAGGCACCTGGTGGGCCATTGCGAGTAGCAGAGAGCTGGACTAGATGGACTCTGGTCTGATCCAGCTGGCTTGTTCTTATGTTCTTACGTTCTATTTTGTAAATGTTGTTTGTGTAATGTTTCTGGTTACCGTACTGCATTTTATGGACTACGACTGAACAATGTGTAGTGTTTGCTTTAAAGCATTGTTTTTAAGATTTAGTATAAATGCTTTTTCATTGTCTGCGTATGAGAAGTGCAAACTATACAACAAGCAATAATTGGTAGAAGTGCGTTATTTATTTATTTTTCAAATTTATATCCTGCCCTATCCCTGCAGGGCTCAGGGTGGGTCACAACAGCTTAATAACAGTTCATGAAAACATTGAAAATAAGACCATGTAAAAATTAAAACAGCACTTTTAATTATTGGGAAGAGGTAACTGTGTCTGTGTGGAGCAGCAGTGGCGTAGGAGGTTAAGAGCTCGTGTATCTAATCTGGAGGAACCGGGTTTGATTCCCGGCTCTGCCGCCTGAGCTGTGGAGGCTTCTCTGGGGAATTCAGATTAGCCTGGGCATTCCCACACACGCCAGCTGGGTGACCTTGGGCTAGTCACAGCTTCTCGGAGCTCTCTCAGCCCCACCCACCTCACAGGGTGTTTGTTGTGAGGGGGGAAGGGCAAGGAGATTGTCAGCCCCTTTGAGTCTCCTGCAGGAGAGAAAGGGGGGATACAAATCCAAACTCTTCTCCTCCTCCTCCTCTCCTCCTCCTCCTCCTCTTCTTCTTCTTCTTCCTCTTCTTCTTCTTCTTCTTCTTCTTCTTCTTCTTCTTCTTCTTCTTCTTCTTCTTCTTCTTCTTCTTCTTCTTCTTCTTCTTCTTCTTCTTCTTCTTCTTCTTCTGTTGATGGCTGCACATCTGGCAGAGTGGATTCAAGACAGAGCTGAGGAGATGAATTAAAAAGCTGGCTTGGACTCAGACTAGTCCAGTGGCTTGGGGCAGCTTGCAACAAAACCCTGCATGGAATATTACATTTAAGATAAAGTGTCAAGCCTAAAATGCTTTCACAGAGGACAATAAATTCAACATACATTCAGCCTACAAAACCCCCATTGTCTAAGTCAGCAAGGAGGGATGGGGAAAATGGGATATGAGCAGGAAGAGGGGAGCGCACAATTTAAATATCTAGCGACAGGCGCTCGCTGATGGATAAACTCAACGGGGAAAATGTTATTGTCCTGGGAACTGCAGCTCAGTCTAGTTTATCTTTACTCCAGTGATGGCGCACCTTTTCGAGACCGAGAGCACAAATTGCAACTCAAAACCCACTTATTTGTCGCAAAGTGCCAACACGGCAATGTAACCCAAATACTGAGGTTTTAGTTTAGAAAAAACGGTTGGCTCCAAGGCGTGCATTACTCTGGAGTAAGCTTGGGGTAGTCTGTGACTTTGCTTTGAAGCAACCGTGCAACTCTTCCAATGGGTGAATCACGACCCTAGGAGGGCTTACTCTGAAGCAAGCCCCATTGTGAGCAACTGAACTTACTTCCAGGTAAAGGATTGCACTTTAGTTCTTCGCATGAAAATCAGTGGGGTTTAACAGCGCTTAACAGGGTTACCTACACTGCTTCCCCAAAACTAGGTCTTAGGTTTAATGCTGATATTCGAGCCCAGAGACCCAGGCCAGCCTAGATGTGTGGGTTTGGGGGGGGGGACTCTATTTGCCCGTGCCCACAGAGGGGGCTCTGAGTGCCACCTCTGGCACCCGTGCCATAGGTTCGCCACCACTGCTTTACTCAGTAAAGGTAACAAAACTACAAGTCACCAAGTTGATTGGAATTTTACTTCCAAGTGAAGCAGCGAGCACTTGAAGGTATATTTGTTTCCATTCGTGCCCATGAAAATAAGGCATTCTTAACTTTCCCTGATGCTATGCAGTGGCTCCAAATACGTGGCAGGCCAGCTGTTGCTTGAATTCTCCCGACGTGGGATAAAATCCATGTTCAGGCCTTGGAGGGAACGTCGTCCTCCGTGCAAAGAAAGAGTTAAGAGCTTCCTCCGCTCTGCCTGCCAGAGCTCACCACGCAAGCCAGCAATTACCGATCTGCCTGAAGAGAACATCTGGAAGGCATCTACAACAGCTGGCTCGTTGGTCTAGGGGTATGATTCTCGCTTAGGGTGCGAGAGGTCCCGGGTTCAAATCCCGGACGAGCCCTGCTTTTTGTCCAATCTGAGTTTAATACTCCTGTACTTTTAAAATCAAACCGACTGGTTTCTGTCTCCAGTTCAGAAATGTAAAAAGACACCAGGGGAGCTAACAAATTTCACAAGACCATTCTCCCCTACTCAAGGTCTATAGGGGACTACAATCTTACTCCCAGGCTGCTACTAGGGACTCAGCAGGGGTTTCTTGAAAGCAAATATTATTGAATTCATTTGCATCCCACCTTTCTCCCCAGTGGAGATTCAGTGCCTCATTCTCTTCATTCTATCATTCTCTTCTCCATTTTTCCTTTTACAGCAATCTTGCGGGGTAGGTCAGGCTGAGCATATGTGACTGATCCAAGAAGAGAAGAAGAGTTTGGATTTATACCCCACTTTTCTCAGCCATAAGGAGTCTCAAAATGGCTTACGGAGTCCTTCCTTTCCTTTTCCCACAGTGGGCACCTGATGAGGCAGGTGGGGCTGAGAGAGTTCTGAGAGAACTGTGACTGGCCCCAGATCACACTGCAGGCTTCATGTGGAGGTGCAGGGAAACAAATCCAGTTCATCAGATCAAAGTCTGCCGCTCACTTGGAGGAGTGGGGAATCAAACCTGGTTCTCCGGATTGGAGTCTGCCGCTTTTGACCGCCATATCACACTGGGACTCTGTCAATTGTTATTTCTTTGTAAAGTTCAGTCGTTGCGTGTGGTGCATAAGGGATCCCACCCTACCTATCCCACCCCAATGACCTTGCAAACTGCAACGTGACATAAGGGAGTCAAGGGAAAGGAAAACTGGAAGAAAGTGGTACTTACCGTGTTTCCCCGAAAATAAGACAGTGTCTTATATTAATTTTTGCTCCCAAAGATGCGCTATGTCTTATTTTCAGGGGATGTCTTATTTTTCGGTGTTCTGTTCATCGGGCATGCTTCCAAACAAAAACTTTGCTACGTCTTACTTTCGGGGGACGCCTTATATTTCGCACTTCAGCAAAACCTCTACTACGTCTTATTTTCAGGGGATGTCTTATATTCAGGGAAACAGGGTATTATTTCAATAAGCTGCATAAAAATAAAATACAAACGCAAAAAGAAAATATTTCCTGTACTTTGGCTCAGGTTCTGTGGGGAAAGATCAGCCAAAATGCCCTTGGAAAGGATCTGAAGATGTACGAGCTGCTTATGGAAAGGCGTGGGCCAAGTTTGGAGAATTGCCTTGGAGTCTCTTCTCCACAAACATACATTAACTTAATTGCATTGCCTCGAGGCCTGCCAGCGCTTATTCCTCAAAACATCTGGCAGAGCTCTAGCTACTTGTTGGTCTAGGGCAATGATGGCGAACCTATGGCACGGGTGCCAGAGGTGGCACTCGGAGCCCTTTCTGTGGGCACGCACACACAGAGTTCATCATGTGGAGGGGAAATCCCCCCCCCCCCATCTAGGCTGGCCTGGGCCGCTGGGCTCGATTATTAGCATTAAACCTAAGACTTTGTTTTGGGGAAGCAGTGTAGGTAACCCTGTTAAGCGCTGTTAAACCCCGCTGATTTTCATGCGAAGAACTAAAGCGTGATCCTTTACCTGGGAGTAAGCTCGGTTGCTGGCAATGGGGCTTACTTCTGAGTAAACCCTCCTAGGGCCGTGATTCACCCGTTGGAAGACTTGCATGGTTGCTTCAAAGCAAAGCCACCGACTACCACCGAGCTTACTCCCGAGTAACGCACACCTCGGAGCCAACCGTTTTTTCTAAACTAAAACCTCAGTATTCAGGTTAAAGTGCCATGTTGGCACTTTGTGATAAATAAGTGGGTTTTGGGTTGCAGTTTGGGCACTCGGTCTCAAAAAGGTTCGCCATCACTGGTCTAGGGATATGATTGTTGCTTTGGGTGTGAGTGGCCTGGGTTCAAATCCTGTACAAACCCTCCTGTGCTTCTTTTTACCTGAGGAGGTATTCTTGGAAAGGGAGAAAAGTGAGGGGGGAGGGAGAATACATTTTTGTTTCTCAACAAGCAAGAAAATGTCACTGGAATTTAAGTTTTGGGGCTTTAAAGTAGCCCAACGCTCTTTTTCAATCTGCCGCAGACTAGTACGGCTCCTCCCTCTAAGCAGACAATTGAGGATCTTTTATTGAAAATGCATTCATGGGTCACATGAGATTCACGGGCTGCGTAGAAAAAAAAAGATTGATTCTCCCTTCTGTCATTCATTGTATGATTGCCTTCTTCAGGTTGAGAGATTTGTAAGTGGGAGGGATAGTGTTTCAAAAGGAGTCTGGCAGGGATGGTATATATGTATGTATGTACGTACGTACATACATATTTGGAAAATATATACGCTGCCAGTACAGAGACATGGCCAAGCTCGCTTTCAACTGAAGCAATAAAATGCAGAACAGAGCTGTTGAAAAAACAAGTTGACCAGTGGTGGGATCCAAGTTGACCAGTGGTGGGATCCAAAAATTTTAGTAACAGGTTCCCATGGTGGTGGGATTCAAACTTTGGTGTAGCGCCAATGGGGCTGGGCGGGGCATGACGGGGGCGGGGGCGGGCATTCCGGGGGCGGGGCATTCCTGGGCGAGGCTGTGGCAAGGACTCCCCCCTCCCCATGGGCAGCCACCCCACCACAACCCCAAAACATTTTTTTGCACCAGGTCATTTCTAAATCATCATCACATTATAGAAAATGCCCCAACTCACAAATCTGAACCCAGCACTGGTGAAACACGCAGGTTCTTTGATAGAGACAGGTGAGATAAAAGGTACGAGAGGCTGAGAATCCATGAATTGCAGTACCTGGAAGGGATTAACCCAGTTCAGGGAGTGACATTATCAGTCGCCATTGCTATAGGGAACCTTCACGTTCAAAGGCAGGATGCCTCTTGGGGAGGCGAGGGCGTGGAGGCGGGAAAGCGGACCCAATTAGTAACCCCCTCTCGGCACACACAAATAATTAGTAACCCACTCTCGGGAACTGGTGAGAACCTGCCGGATCCCACCTCTGGGCATGGCAGTCATTTAACTTGGGTGCGGTCGCAGCCTGGATCTCTGAGGCCAGATCATGTTTCTCGAGCAACGGCCGTAGCTGGTGAGCCAGCCAGAGCCGATAAACAGGGCGACGTGTATTCTGTGCTCCGCTGCAGGGAGGGCCCGCACCACAGGGGTCCGTGGTGGCTGCTGACGGGGTCTGAGCTGAGTGGCCCCCGTAGTGTTGGCTCATTGAGGGACAGCAGCTGCTCCAGTCCTGGCCCAGAAAGAGCCAGACTGGAACAGTTCCCACGAGACCATCCAATGACCACATGCTGATATATGCCAATGTTACGGAGCAGAGGGGGTGCCCAGAAGGGCTGGATTCCTTCATTCACGCGCGGTCTCCTTCTTTGCCCACCTCCAAGCTTGGTGCCTGTGTAACCCCTCTGTTCAGAATGGGTTGACCCAGAAAGGGGTGGAGACTCAAAGCAGCAGAAGGCTGCAAAAACTGGTGAAGTTGGAGGAAGCTCTGAGGCTACCAGGCTGGGACCTTGATGTAATTGTGTATAAGCTCTTAACACCTTGTTTAAGGTACCTGCAAAGTTGTCGGGAACTAGTGGGAAGGGAGTTGTTTATTTTTGCTGTATTGCAAATGTTAGAATTTATTGTTTCAGGGCTTGCTATGTATGTAGTTGATGGGAGTTCGTTTGGGGACCTTCATCATCTTGGATCCCGTTCACCAAGCCTCTGAAGTCTTCATAAGCCAACCACCAGCAGGAAGAATTGGACTTGGCATTATCAGTAAATTGTAAATAGAAGAAGAAGAAGAAGAAGAAGAAGAAGAAGAAGAAGAAGAAGAAGAAGAAGAAGAAGAAGAAGAAGAAGAAGAGTTTGGATTTATATCCCCCCTTTCTCTCCTGCAGGAGACTCAAAGGGGCTTACAATCTCCTTGCCCTTCCCCCCCTCACAACAAACACAACAAGCAGAGCTGGGAATCAAACCCGGTTCCTCCAGATTAGATACACGAGCTCTTAACCTCCTACGCCACTGCTGCTCCCTTGGACTTGAAATGCAACCTAAAAGGACTGTAAATTGTTAATGTTAAATGTTAATGTTCAAAGTGTTATTTGTTAAGGAAGTAAACTATTTTGTTTTAAATTTAGTCCTTTGCAACTCCTTCCAACTTCTGCCCCACAGAACCCACAGATAGAGGTTACACCTGCATCCTATTAATGGCTTGGTGGGCAGTTGCGGCCCTTCTGCTACCTCCCTTCAGTGCAGTCATGGCCCCCACTTTGGAGTTGTGGCGGTCGCCAACCACCAGGTCGCGCCTGGAGCTCACCTGCTGTCCCAGTTGATCACTGGGCAACCGAGATCCGTTCCCTTGGAGATAAATGGCCACTTTGGAGGGTGGGATGCCTAGGCACTTGGCCCTGCTGATAGCCCCCCTTCCCTGAGCCCAACCCTCGCCGGGCTCCACATCCTGCAAATCTCCAGGTATTTTACAACTTGGAGCTGGAAGCCCTGTGCCAAAGTGAAAGGGAGCCCGGCCCCCACCCTGTGAAGGATTGAGGAGGAAAATCAGCTTAATGGGAGGCGATTGGGCCAGCCCCCTTGACCTGGATGGGGAGAAGAGATGGGATTAAGGGCAGTCTGATTACCCTCGACCCTCCCGCTTCCCTCTTCTGGCTGGCTAATCAGGAAGCAGAGGAATAGAACAGAGTAAGAAGTTTATTGCATGTGGCCATTGGCCTTGACCATCTAAGACGTGTTTACAGGGAACGGAGGAGACGCTGCAGCTGGCGGCCGGACATGGCCCCGTTCATAATGCCGGTCGGTGTTCGTTTGTTCTCCCTTGAATGGCACACATAGCGACGCTGGCAGAACCAGATGGCTTCCGAAGCACAGGGACAACCGTGCTACACCCACTGAAGTCAAGAGGCTCGGCCGGGTGTTAATTCTGGGCAGGATTGTGCCGAGTTTGCCAGCATCCGGTGGGGCTTGGAGATTTCCAGGGACGGCGCGTGATCTCCAGACAGCAGAGACCAAGAAGAAGAAGAGTTTGGATTTACACTCCACCTTTCTCTCCTGTAAGGAGACTCAAGGTGGCTGACAAGCTCCTTTCCTTGGACAGATTTATGGAGAAGTCGATTTGTGGCTTGGACAGATTTATGGAAGAGAAGTCGATCTCTGGCTCCCAATCTTGATCCTCCTTGATCTCAGATTGCAAATGCCTTAGCAGACCAGGTGCTCGGGAGCAGCAGCAGAAAGCCATTGCTTTCACACCCTGCATGTGAGCTCCCAAAGGCACCTGGTGGGCCACTGCGAGTAGCAGAGTGCTGGACTAGATGGACTCTGGTCTGATCCAGCAGGCTCGTTCTTATGTTCTTATGGAGGAGAAGTCGATCTCTGGCTCCCAATCTGGATCCTCCTTGATCTCAGA
Organism: Sphaerodactylus townsendi; assembly: GCF_021028975.2. Lineage (NCBI taxonomy): Eukaryota > Metazoa > Chordata > Lepidosauria > Squamata > Sphaerodactylidae > Sphaerodactylus > Sphaerodactylus townsendi. The sequence continues at coordinate 5,814,928 of NC_059430.1, read as the reverse complement.
TTGCAAATGCCTTAGCAGACCAGGTGCTCGGGAGCAGCAGCAGCAGCAGAAGGCCATTGCTTTCACCTCCTGCACGTGAGCTCCCAAAGGCACCTGGTGGGCCACTGCGAGTAGCAGAGAGCTGGACTAGATGGACTCTGGTCTGATCCAGCTGGCTTGTTCTTATGTTCTTATGTTCCCTTCCTGTCCCCAGAACAGACAGCCTGTGAGGCAGGTGGGGCTGAGAAAGTTCTGAAGAACTGTGACTAGCCCAAGGTCGCCCAGCAGGCTTCATGTGCAAGAGCAAAGAAACAACCTGCTCTTAACCGCTACACCACGTTGACCAGTTCTTCTGGAGAAAATGGGCACTTTGGAGTGTGGACCCCGTGGCTTAACCCCCCACCCTGGCCAAGCTCTGCCTCCAAAGGGATTTCTAGACCCGCAACTGGCAAGTCAACGTGATGATGGCTTCCTTGCAGATGAAAAGTTAATCTGGAGAGAATGGCTGCTTCAGACAATGGATGCTTGGTCGTTGTACCTCCCTGAAACCCCTCCTGTCCCTTCAACGTGGTGTAGTGGTTAAGAGCAGCAGGCTCTAATCTGGAGAACCGGGTTCGATTCCCCACTCCTCCACATGGTGAACCAGGTACTATCTGATGATATATAGTTGTATTGTCGAAGGCTTTCATGGCCGGAATCACTGGGGTGTTGTGTGGTTTCTGGGCTGTACGGTCGTGTTCTAGGAGCAGCAGTGGCGTAGGAGGTTAAGAGCTCGTGTATCTAATCTGGAGGAACCGGGTTTGATTCCCAGCTCTGCCGCCTGAGCTGGACTAGATTCTCTGAATTCTCTGGGGAATTCAGATTAGCCTGTGCACTCCCACACATGCCAGCTGGGTGACCTTGGGCTAGTCACAGCTTCTCGGAGCTCTCTCAGCCCCACCCACCTCACAGGGTGTTTGTTGGGAGGGGGGAAGGGCAAGGAGATTTTCAGTCCCTTTGAGTCTCCTGCAGGAGAGAAAGGGGGATATAAATCCAAACTCTTCTCTTCTTCTTCTTCTTCTTCTTCTTCTTCTTCTTCTTCTTCTTCTTCTGGGGGGGGGGGGGGTGGGGGGGGGGGGGGGTGGGGGGGGGGGGGGGTGGGGGGGGGGGGGGGTGGGGGGGGGGGGGGGTGGGGGGGGGGGGGGGTGGGGGGGGGGGGGGGTGGGGGGGGGGGGGGGTGGGGGGGGGGGGGGGTGGGGGGGGGGGGGGGTGGGGGGGGGGGGGGGTGGGGGGGGGGGGGGGTGGGGGGGGGGGGGGGTGGGGGGGGGGGGGGGTGGGGGGGGGGGGGGGTGGGGGGGGGGGGGGGTGGGGGGGGGGGGGGGTGGGGGGGGGGGGGGGTGGGGGGGGGGGGGGGTGGGGGGGGGGGGGGGTGGGGGGGGGGGGGGGTGGGGGGGGGGGGGGGTGGGGGGGGGGGGGGGTGGGGGGGGGGGGGGGTGGGGGGGGGGGGGGGTGGGGGGGGGGGGGGGTGGGGGGGGGGGGGGGTGGGGGGGGGGGGGGGTGGGGGGGGGGGGGGGTGGGGGGGGGGGGGGGTGGGGGGGGGGGGGGGTGGGGGGGGGGGGGGGTGGGGGGGGGGGGGGGTGGGGGGGGGGGGGGGTGGGGGGGGGGGGGGGTGGGGGGGGGGGGGGGTGGGGGGGGGGGGGGGTGGGGGGGGGGGGGGGTGGGGGGGGGGGGGGGTGGGGGGGGGGGGGGGTGGGGGGGGGGGGGGGTGGGGGGGGGGGGGGGTGGGGGGGGGGGGGGGTGGGGGGGGGGGGGGGTGGGGGGGGGGGGGGGTGGGGGGGGGGGGGGGTGGGGGGGGGGGGGGGTGGGGGGGGGGGGGGGTGGGGGGGGGGGGGGGTGGGGGGGGGGGGGGGTGGGGGGGGGGGGGGGTGGGGGGGGGGGGGGGTGGGGGGGGGGGGGGGTGGGGGGGGGGGGGGGTGGGGGGGGGGGGGGGTGGGGGGGGGGGGGGGTGGGGGGGGGGGGGGGTGGGGGGGGGGGGGGGTGGGGGGGGGGGGGGGTGGGGGGGGGGGGGGGTGGGGGGGGGGGGGGGTGGGGGGGGGGGGGGGTGGGGGGGGGGGGGGGTGGGGGGGGGGGGGGGTGGGGGGGGGGGGGGGTGGGGGGGGGGGGGGGTGGGGGGGGGGGGGGGTGGGGGGGGGGGGGGGTGGGGGGGGGGGGGGGTGGGGGGGGGGGGGGGTGGGGGGGGGGGGGGGTGGGGGGGGGGGGGGGTGGGGGGGGGGGGGGGTGGGGGGGGGGGGGGGTGGGGGGGGGGGGGGGTGGGGGGGGGGGGGGGTGGGGGGGGGGGGGGGTGGGGGGGGGGGGGGGTGGGGGGGGGGGGGGGTGGGGGGGGGGGGGGGTGGGGGGGGGGGGGGGTGGGGGGGGGGGGGGGTGGGGGGGGGGGGGGGTGGGGGGGGGGGGGGGTGGGGGGGGGGGGGGGTGGGGGGGGGGGGGGGTGGGGGGGGGGGGGGGTGGGGGGGGGGGGGGGTGGGGGGGGGGGGGGGTGGGGGGGGGGGGGGGTGGGGGGGGGGGGGGGTGGGGGGGGGGGGGGGTGGGGGGGGGGGGGGGTGGGGGGGGGGGGGGGTGGGGGGGGGGGGGGGTGGGGGGGGGGGGGGGTGGGGGGGGGGGGGGGTGGGGGGGGGGGGGGGTGGGGGGGGGGGGGGGTGGGGGGGGGGGGGGGTGGGGGGGGGGGGGGGTGGGGGGGGGGGGGGGTGGGGGGGGGGGGGGGTGGGGGGGGGGGGGGGTGGGGGGGGGGGGGGGTGGGGGGGGGGGGGGGTGGGGGGGGGGGGGGGTGGGGGGGGGGGGGGGTGGGGGGGGGGGGGGGTGGGGGGGGGGGGGGGTGGGGGGGGGGGGGGGTGGGGGGGGGGGGGGGTGGGGGGGGGGGGGGGTGGGGGGGGGGGGGGGTGGGGGGGGGGGGGGGTGGGGGGGGGGGGGGGTGGGGGGGGGGGGGGGTGGGGGGGGGGGGGGGTGGGGGGGGGGGGGGGTGGGGGGGGGGGGGGGTGGGGGGGGGGGGGGGTGGGGGGGGGGGGGGGTGGGGGGGGGGGGGGGTGGGGGGGGGGGGGGGTGGGGGGGGGGGGGGGTGGGGGGGGGGGGGGGTGGGGGGGGGGGGGGGTGGGGGGGGGGGGGGGTGGGGGGGGGGGGGGGTGGGGGGGGGGGGGGGTGGGGGGGGGGGGGGGTGGGGGGGGGGGGGGGTGGGGGGGGGGGGGGGTGGGGGGGGGGGGGGGTGGGGGGGGGGGGGGGTGGGGGGGGGGGGGGGTGGGGGGGGGGGGGGGTGGGGGGGGGGGGGGGTGGGGGGGGGGGGGGGTGGGGGGGGGGGGGGGTGGGGGGGGGGGGGGGTGGGGGGGGGGGGGGGTGGGGGGGGGGGGGGGTGGGGGGGGGGGGGGGTGGGGGGGGGGGGGGGTGGGGGGGGGGGGGGGTGGGGGGGGGGGGGGGTGGGGGGGGGGGGGGGTGGGGGGGGGGGGGGGTGGGGGGGGGGGGGGGTGGGGGGGGGGGGGGGTGGGGGGGGGGGGGGGTGGGGGGGGGGGGGGGTGGGGGGGGGGGGGGGTGGGGGGGGGGGGGGGTGGGGGGGGGGGGGGGTGGGGGGGGGGGGGGGTGGGGGGGGGGGGGGGTGGGGGGGGGGGGGGGTGGGGGGGGGGGGGGGTGGGGGGGGGGGGGGGTGGGGGGGGGGGGGGGTGGGGGGGGGGGGGGGTGGGGGGGGGGGGGGGTGGGGGGGGGGGGGGGTGGGGGGGGGGGGGGGTGGGGGGGGGGGGGGGTGGGGGGGGGGGGGGGTGGGGGGGGGGGGGGGTGGGGGGGGGGGGGGGTGGGGGGGGGGGGGGGTGGGGGGGGGGGGGGGTGGGGGGGGGGGGGGGTGGGGGGGGGGGGGGGTGGGGGGGGGGGGGGGTGGGGGGGGGGGGGGGTGGGGGGGGGGGGGGGTGGGGGGGGGGGGGGGTGGGGGGGGGGGGGGGTGGGGGGGGGGGGGGGTGGGGGGGGGGGGGGGTGGGGGGGGGGGGGGGTGGGGGGGGGGGGGGGTGGGGGGGGGGGGGGGTGGGGGGGGGGGGGGGTGGGGGGGGGGGGGGGTGGGGGGGGGGGGGGGTGGGGGGGGGGGGGGGTGGGGGGGGGGGGGGGTGGGGGGGGGGGGGGGTGGGGGGGGGGGGGGGTGGGGGGGGGGGGGGGTGGGGGGGGGGGGGGGTGGGGGGGGGGGGGGGTGGGGGGGGGGGGGGGTGGGGGGGGGGGGGGGTGGGGGGGGGGGGGGGTGGGGGGGGGGGGGGGTGGGGGGGGGGGGGGGTGGGGGGGGGGGGGGGTGGGGGGGGGGGGGGGTGGGGGGGGGGGGGGGTGGGGGGGGGGGGGGGTGGGGGGGGGGGGGGGTGGGGGGGGGGGGGGGTGGGGGGGGGGGGGGGTGGGGGGGGGGGGGGGTGGGGGGGGGGGGGGGTGGGGGGGGGGGGGGGTGGGGGGGGGGGGGGGTGGGGGGGGGGGGGGGTGGGGGGGGGGGGGGGTGGGGGGGGGGGGGGGTGGGGGGGGGGGGGGGTGGGGGGGGGGGGGGGTGGGGGGGGGGGGGGGTGGGGGGGGGGGGGGGTGGGGGGGGGGGGGGGTGGGGGGGGGGGGGGGTGGGGGGGGGGGGGGGTGGGGGGGGGGGGGGGTGGGGGGGGGGGGGGGTGGGGGGGGGGGGGGGTGGGGGGGGGGGGGGGTGGGGGGGGGGGGGGGTGGGGGGGGGGGGGGGTGGGGGGGGGGGGGGGTGGGGGGGGGGGGGGGTGGGGGGGGGGGGGGGTGGGGGGGGGGGGGGGTGGGGGGGGGGGGGGGTGGGGGGGGGGGGGGGTGGGGGGGGGGGGGGGTGGGGGGGGGGGGGGGTGGGGGGGGGGGGGGGTGGGGGGGGGGGGGGGTGGGGGGGGGGGGGGGTGGGGGGGGGGGGGGGTGGGGGGGGGGGGGGGTGGGGGGGGGGGGGGGTGGGGGGGGGGGGGGGTGGGGGGGGGGGGGGGTGGGGGGGGGGGGGGGTGGGGGGGGGGGGGGGTGGGGGGGGGGGGGGGTGGGGGGGGGGGGGGGTGGGGGGGGGGGGGGGTGGGGGGGGGGGGGGGTGGGGGGGGGGGGGGGTGGGGGGGGGGGGGGGTGGGGGGGGGGGGGGGTGGGGGGGGGGGGGGGTGGGGGGGGGGGGGGGTGGGGGGGGGGGGGGGTGGGGGGGGGGGGGGGTGGGGGGGGGGGGGGGTGGGGGGGGGGGGGGGTGGGGGGGGGGGGGGGTGGGGGGGGGGGGGGGTGGGGGGGGGGGGGGGTGGGGGGGGGGGGGGGTGGGGGGGGGGGGGGGTGGGGGGGGGGGGGGGTGGGGGGGGGGGGGGGTGGGGGGGGGGGGGGGTGGGGGGGGGGGGGGGTGGGGGGGGGGGGGGGTGGGGGGGGGGGGGGGTGGGGGGGGGGGGGGGTGGGGGGGGGGGGGGGTGGGGGGGGGGGGGGGTGGGGGGGGGGGGGGGTGGGGGGGGGGGGGGGTGGGGGGGGGGGGGGGTGGGGGGGGGGGGGGGTGGGGGGGGGGGGGGGTGGGGGGGGGGGGGGGTGGGGGGGGGGGGGGGTGGGGGGGGGGGGGGGTGGGGGGGGGGGGGGGTGGGGGGGGGGGGGGGTGGGGGGGGGGGGGGGTGGGGGGGGGGGGGGGTGGGGGGGGGGGGGGGTGGGGGGGGGGGGGGGTGGGGGGGGGGGGGGGTGGGGGGGGGGGGGGGTGGGGGGGGGGGGGGGTGGGGGGGGGGGGGGGTGGGGGGGGGGGGGGGTGGGGGGGGGGGGGGGTGGGGGGGGGGGGGGGTGGGGGGGGGGGGGGGTGGGGGGGGGGGGGGGTGGGGGGGGGGGGGGGTGGGGGGGGGGGGGGGTGGGGGGGGGGGGGGGTGGGGGGGGGGGGGGGTGGGGGGGGGGGGGGGTGGGGGGGGGGGGGGGTGGGGGGGGGGGGGGGTGGGGGGGGGGGGGGGTGGGGGGGGGGGGGGGTGGGGGGGGGGGGGGGTGGGGGGGGGGGGGGGTGGGGGGGGGGGGGGGTGGGGGGGGGGGGGGGTGGGGGGGGGGGGGGGTGGGGGGGGGGGGGGGTGGGGGGGGGGGGGGGTGGGGGGGGGGGGGGGTGGGGGGGGGGGGGGGTGGGGGGGGGGGGGGGTGGGGGGGGGGGGGGGTGGGGGGGGGGGGGGGTGGGGGGGGGGGGGGGTGGGGGGGGGGGGGGGTGGGGGGGGGGGGGGGTGGGGGGGGGGGGGGGTGGGGGGGGGGGGGGGTGGGGGGGGGGGGGGGTGGGGGGGGGGGGGGGTGGGGGGGGGGGGGGGTGGGGGGGGGGGGGGGTGGGGGGGGGGGGGGGTGGGGGGGGGGGGGGGTGGGGGGGGGGGGGGGTGGGGGGGGGGGGGGGTGGGGGGGGGGGGGGGTGGGGGGGGGGGGGGGTGGGGGGGGGGGGGGGTGGGGGGGGGGGGGGGTGGGGGGGGGGGGGGGTGGGGGGGGGGGGGGGTGGGGGGGGGGGGGGGTGGGGGGGGGGGGGGGTGGGGGGGGGGGGGGGTGGGGGGGGGGGGGGGTGGGGGGGGGGGGGGGTGGGGGGGGGGGGGGGTGGGGGGGGGGGGGGGTGGGGGGGGGGGGGGGTGGGGGGGGGGGGGGGTGGGGGGGGGGGGGGGTGGGGGGGGGGGGGGGTGGGGGGGGGGGGGGGTGGGGGGGGGGGGGGGTGGGGGGGGGGGGGGGTGGGGGGGGGGGGGGGTGGGGGGGGGGGGGGGTGGGGGGGGGGGGGGGTGGGGGGGGGGGGGGGTGGGGGGGGGGGGGGGTGGGGGGGGGGGGGGGTGGGGGGGGGGGGGGGTGGGGGGGGGGGGGGGTGGGGGGGGGGGGGGGTGGGGGGGGGGGGGGGTGGGGGGGGGGGGGGGTGGGGGGGGGGGGGGGTGGGGGGGGGGGGGGGTGGGGGGGGGGGGGGGTGGGGGGGGGGGGGGGTGGGGGGGGGGGGGGGTGGGGGGGGGGGGGGGTGGGGGGGGGGGGGGGTGGGGGGGGGGGGGGGTGGGGGGGGGGGGGGGTGGGGGGGGGGGGGGGTGGGGGGGGGGGGGGGTGGGGGGGGGGGGGGGTGGGGGGGGGGGGGGGTGGGGGGGGGGGGGGGTGGGGGGGGGGGGGGGTGGGGGGGGGGGGGGGTGGGGGGGGGGGGGGGTGGGGGGGGGGGGGGGTGGGGGGGGGGGGGGGTGGGGGGGGGGGGGGGTGGGGGGGGGGGGGGGTGGGGGGGGGGGGGGGTGGGGGGGGGGGGGGGTGGGGGGGGGGGGGGGTGGGGGGGGGGGGGGGTGGGGGGGGGGGGGGGTGGGGGGGGGGGGGGGTGGGGGGGGGGGGGGGTGGGGGGGGGGGGGGGTGGGGGGGGGGGGGGGTGGGGGGGGGGGGGGGTGGGGGGGGGGGGGGGTGGGGGGGGGGGGGGGTGGGGGGGGGGGGGGGTGGGGGGGGGGGGGGGTGGGGGGGGGGGGGGGTGGGGGGGGGGGGGGGTGGGGGGGGGGGGGGGTGGGGGGGGGGGGGGGTGGGGGGGGGGGGGGGTGGGGGGGGGGGGGGGTGGGGGGGGGGGGGGGTGGGGGGGGGGGGGGGTGGGGGGGGGGGGGGGTGGGGGGGGGGGGGGGTGGGGGGGGGGGGGGGTGGGGGGGGGGGGGGGTGGGGGGGGGGGGGGGTGGGGGGGGGGGGGGGTGGGGGGGGGGGGGGGTGGGGGGGGGGGGGGGTGGGGGGGGGGGGGGGTGGGGGGGGGGGGGGGTGGGGGGGGGGGGGGGTGGGGGGGGGGGGGGGTGGGGGGGGGGGGGGGTGGGGGGGGGGGGGGGTGGGGGGGGGGGGGGGTGGGGGGGGGGGGGGGTGGGGGGGGGGGGGGGTGGGGGGGGGGGGGGGTGGGGGGGGGGGGGGGTGGGGGGGGGGGGGGGTGGGGGGGGGGGGGGGTGGGGGGGGGGGGGGGTGGGGGGGGGGGGGGGTGGGGGGGGGGGGGGGTGGGGGGGGGGGGGGGTGGGGGGGGGGGGGGGTGGGGGGGGGGGGGGGTGGGGGGGGGGGGGGGTGGGGGGGGGGGGGGGTGGGGGGGGGGGGGGGTGGGGGGGGGGGGGGGTGGGGGGGGGGGGGGGTGGGGGGGGGGGGGGGTGGGGGGGGGGGGGGGTGGGGGGGGGGGGGGGTGGGGGGGGGGGGGGGTGGGGGGGGGGGGGGGTGGGGGGGGGGGGGGGTGGGGGGGGGGGGGGGTGGGGGGGGGGGGGGGTGGGGGGGGGGGGGGGTGGGGGGGGGGGGGGGTGGGGGGGGGGGGGGGTGGGGGGGGGGGGGGGTGGGGGGGGGGGGGGGTGGGGGGGGGGGGGGGTGGGGGGGGGGGGGGGTGGGGGGGGGGGGGGGTGGGGGGGGGGGGGGGTGGGGGGGGGGGGGGGTGGGGGGGGGGGGGGGTGGGGGGGGGGGGGGGTGGGGGGGGGGGGGGGTGGGGGGGGGGGGGGGTGGGGGGGGGGGGGGGTGGGGGGGGGGGGGGGTGGGGGGGGGGGGGGGTGGGGGGGGGGGGGGGTGGGGGGGGGGGGGGGTGGGGGGGGGGGGGGGTGGGGGGGGGGGGGGGTGGGGGGGGGGGGGGGTGGGGGGGGGGGGGGGTGGGGGGGGGGGGGGGTGGGGGGGGGGGGGGGTGGGGGGGGGGGGGGGTGGGGGGGGGGGGGGGTGGGGGGGGGGGGGGGTGGGGGGGGGGGGGGGTGGGGGGGGGGGGGGGTGGGGGGGGGGGGGGGTGGGGGGGGGGGGGGGTGGGGGGGGGGGGGGGTGGGGGGGGGGGGGGGTGGGGGGGGGGGGGGGTGGGGGGGGGGGGGGGTGGGGGGGGGGGGGGGTGGGGGGGGGGGGGGGTGGGGGGGGGGGGGGGTGGGGGGGGGGGGGGGTGGGGGGGGGGGGGGGTGGGGGGGGGGGGGGGTGGGGGGGGGGGGGGGTGGGGGGGGGGGGGGGTGGGGGGGGGGGGGGGTGGGGGGGGGGGGGGGTGGGGGGGGGGGGGGGTGGGGGGGGGGGGGGGTGGGGGGGGGGGGGGGTGGGGGGGGGGGGGGGTGGGGGGGGGGGGGGGTGGGGGGGGGGGGGGGTGGGGGGGGGGGGGGGTGGGGGGGGGGGGGGGTGGGGGGGGGGGGGGGTGGGGGGGGGGGGGGGTGGGGGGGGGGGGGGGTGGGGGGGGGGGGGGGTGGGGGGGGGGGGGGGTGGGGGGGGGGGGGGGTGGGGGGGGGGGGGGGTGGGGGGGGGGGGGGGTGGGGGGGGGGGGGGGTGGGGGGGGGGGGGGGTGGGGGGGGGGGGGGGTGGGGGGGGGGGGGGGTGGGGGGGGGGGGGGGTGGGGGGGGGGGGGGGTGGGGGGGGGGGGGGGTGGGGGGGGGGGGGGGTGGGGGGGGGGGGGGGTGGGGGGGGGGGGGGGTGGGGGGGGGGGGGGGTGGGGGGGGGGGGGGGTGGGGGGGGGGGGGGGTGGGGGGGGGGGGGGGTGGGGGGGGGGGGGGGTGGGGGGGGGGGGGGGTGGGGGGGGGGGGGGGTGGGGGGGGGGGGGGGTGGGGGGGGGGGGGGGTGGGGGGGGGGGGGGGTGGGGGGGGGGGGGGGTGGGGGGGGGGGGGGGTGGGGGGGGGGGGGGGTGGGGGGGGGGGGGGGTGGGGGGGGGGGGGGGTGGGGGGGGGGGGGGGTGGGGGGGGGGGGGGGTGGGGGGGGGGGGGGGTGGGGGGGGGGGGGGGTGGGGGGGGGGGGGGGTGGGGGGGGGGGGGGGTGGGGGGGGGGGGGGGTGGGGGGGGGGGGGGGTGGGGGGGGGGGGGGGTGGGGGGGGGGGGGGGTGGGGGGGGGGGGGGGTGGGGGGGGGGGGGGGTGGGGGGGGGGGGGGGTGGGGGGGGGGGGGGGTGGGGGGGGGGGGGGGTGGGGGGGGGGGGGGGTGGGGGGGGGGGGGGGTGGGGGGGGGGGGGGGTGGGGGGGGGGGGGGGTGGGGGGGGGGGGGGGTGGGGGGGGGGGGGGGTGGGGGGGGGGGGGGGTGGGGGGGGGGGGGGGTGGGGGGGGGGGGGGGTGGGGGGGGGGGGGGGTGGGGGGGGGGGGGGGTGGGGGGGGGGGGGGGTGGGGGGGGGGGGGGGTGGGGGGGGGGGGGGGTGGGGGGGGGGGGGGGTGGGGGGGGGGGGGGGTGGGGGGGGGGGGGGGTGGGGGGGGGGGGGGGTGGGGGGGGGGGGGGGTGGGGGGGGGGGGGGGTGGGGGGGGGGGGGGGTGGGGGGGGGGGGGGGTGGGGGGGGGGGGGGGTGGGGGGGGGGGGGGGTGGGGGGGGGGGGGGGTGGGGGGGGGGGGGGGTGGGGGGGGGGGGGGGTGGGGGGGGGGGGGGGTGGGGGGGGGGGGGGGTGGGGGGGGGGGGGGGTGGGGGGGGGGGGGGGTGGGGGGGGGGGGGGGTGGGGGGGGGGGGGGGTGGGGGGGGGGGGGGGTGGGGGGGGGGGGGGGTGGGGGGGGGGGGGGGTGGGGGGGGGGGGGGGTGGGGGGGGGGGGGGGTGGGGGGGGGGGGGGGTGGGGGGGGGGGGGGGTGGGGGGGGGGGGGGGTGGGGGGGGGGGGGGGTGGGGGGGGGGGGGGGTGGGGGGGGGGGGGGGTGGGGGGGGGGGGGGGTGGGGGGGGGGGGGGGTGGGGGGGGGGGGGGGTGGGGGGGGGGGGGGGTGGGGGGGGGGGGGGGTGGGGGGGGGGGGGGGTGGGGGGGGGGGGGGGTGGGGGGGGGGGGGGGTGGGGGGGGGGGGGGGTGGGGGGGGGGGGGGGTGGGGGGGGGGGGGGGTGGGGGGGGGGGGGGGTGGGGGGGGGGGGGGGTGGGGGGGGGGGGGGGTGGGGGGGGGGGGGGGTGGGGGGGGGGGGGGGTGGGGGGGGGGGGGGGTGGGGGGGGGGGGGGGTGGGGGGGGGGGGGGGTGGGGGGGGGGGGGGGTGGGGGGGGGGGGGGGTGGGGGGGGGGGGGGGTGGGGGGGGGGGGGGGTGGGGGGGGGGGGGGGTGGGGGGGGGGGGGGGTGGGGGGGGGGGGGGGTGGGGGGGGGGGGGGGTGGGGGGGGGGGGGGGTGGGGGGGGGGGGGGGTGGGGGGGGGGGGGGGTGGGGGGGGGGGGGGGTGGGGGGGGGGGGGGGTGGGGGGGGGGGGGGGTGGGGGGGGGGGGGGGTGGGGGGGGGGGGGGGTGGGGGGGGGGGGGGGTGGGGGGGGGGGGGGGTGGGGGGGGGGGGGGGTGGGGGGGGGGGGGGGTGGGGGGGGGGGGGGGTGGGGGGGGGGGGGGGTGGGGGGGGGGGGGGGTGGGGGGGGGGGGGGGTGGGGGGGGGGGGGGGTGGGGGGGGGGGGGGGTGGGGGGGGGGGGGGGTGGGGGGGGGGGGGGGTGGGGGGGGGGGGGGGTGGGGGGGGGGGGGGGTGGGGGGGGGGGGGGGTGGGGGGGGGGGGGGGTGGGGGGGGGGGGGGGTGGGGGGGGGGGGGGGTGGGGGGGGGGGGGGGTGGGGGGGGGGGGGGGTGGGGGGGGGGGGGGGTGGGGGGGGGGGGGGGTGGGGGGGGGGGGGGGTGGGGGGGGGGGGGGGTGGGGGGGGGGGGGGGTGGGGGGGGGGGGGGGTGGGGGGGGGGGGGGGTGGGGGGGGGGGGGGGTGGGGGGGGGGGGGGGTGGGGGGGGGGGGGGGTGGGGGGGGGGGGGGGTGGGGGGGGGGGGGGGTGGGGGGGGGGGGGGGTGGGGGGGGGGGGGGGTGGGGGGGGGGGGGGGTGGGGGGGGGGGGGGGTGGGGGGGGGGGGGGGTGGGGGGGGGGGGGGGTGGGGGGGGGGGGGGGTGGGGGGGGGGGGGGGTGGGGGGGGGGGGGGGTGGGGGGGGGGGGGGGTGGGGGGGGGGGGGGGTGGGGGGGGGGGGGGGTGGGGGGGGGGGGGGGTGGGGGGGGGGGGGGGTGGGGGGGGGGGGGGGTGGGGGGGGGGGGGGGTGGGGGGGGGGGGGGGTGGGGGGGGGGGGGGGTGGGGGGGGGGGGGGGTGGGGGGGGGGGGGGGTGGGGGGGGGGGGGGGTGGGGGGGGGGGGGGGTGGGGGGGGGGGGGGGTGGGGGGGGGGGGGGGTGGGGGGGGGGGGGGGTGGGGGGGGGGGGGGGTGGGGGGGGGGGGGGGTGGGGGGGGGGGGGGGTGGGGGGGGGGGGGGGTGGGGGGGGGGGGGGGTGGGGGGGGGGGGGGGTGGGGGGGGGGGGGGGTGGGGGGGGGGGGGGGTGGGGGGGGGGGGGGGTGGGGGGGGGGGGGGGTGGGGGGGGGGGGGGGTGGGGGGGGGGGGGGGTGGGGGGGGGGGGGGGTGGGGGGGGGGGGGGGTGGGGGGGGGGGGGGGTGGGGGGGGGGGGGGGTGGGGGGGGGGGGGGGTGGGGGGGGGGGGGGGTGGGGGGGGGGGGGGGTGGGGGGGGGGGGGGGTGGGGGGGGGGGGGGGTGGGGGGGGGGGGGGGTGGGGGGGGGGGGGGGTGGGGGGGGGGGGGGGTGGGGGGGGGGGGGGGTGGGGGGGGGGGGGGGTGGGGGGGGGGGGGGGTGGGGGGGGGGGGGGGTGGGGGGGGGGGGGGGTGGGGGGGGGGGGGGGTGGGGGGGGGGGGGGGTGGGGGGGGGGGGGGGTGGGGGGGGGGGGGGGTGGGGGGGGGGGGGGGTGGGGGGGGGGGGGGGTGGGGGGGGGGGGGGGTGGGGGGGGGGGGGGGTGGGGGGGGGGGGGGGTGGGGGGGGGGGGGGGTGGGGGGGGGGGGGGGTGGGGGGGGGGGGGGGTGGGGGGGGGGGGGGGTGGGGGGGGGGGGGGGTGGGGGGGGGGGGGGGTGGGGGGGGGGGGGGGTGGGGGGGGGGGGGGGTGGGGGGGGGGGGGGGTGGGGGGGGGGGGGGGTGGGGGGGGGGGGGGGTGGGGGGGGGGGGGGGTGGGGGGGGGGGGGGGTGGGGGGGGGGGGGGGTGGGGGGGGGGGGGGGTGGGGGGGGGGGGGGGTGGGGGGGGGGGGGGGTGGGGGGGGGGGGGGGTGGGGGGGGGGGGGGGTGGGGGGGGGGGGGGGTGGGGGGGGGGGGGGGTGGGGGGGGGGGGGGGTGGGGGGGGGGGGGGGTGGGGGGGGGGGGGGGTGGGGGGGGGGGGGGGTGGGGGGGGGGGGGGGTGGGGGGGGGGGGGGGTGGGGGGGGGGGGGGGTGGGGGGGGGGGGGGGTGGGGGGGGGGGGGGGTGGGGGGGGGGGGGGGTGGGGGGGGGGGGGGGTGGGGGGGGGGGGGGGTGGGGGGGGGGGGGGGTGGGGGGGGGGGGGGGTGGGGGGGGGGGGGGGTGGGGGGGGGGGGGGGTGGGGGGGGGGGGGGGTGGGGGGGGGGGGGGGTGGGGGGGGGGGGGGGTGGGGGGGGGGGGGGGTGGGGGGGGGGGGGGGTGGGGGGGGGGGGGGGTGGGGGGGGGGGGGGGTGGGGGGGGGGGGGGGTGGGGGGGGGGGGGGGTGGGGGGGGGGGGGGGTGGGGGGGGGGGGGGGTGGGGGGGGGGGGGGGTGGGGGGGGGGGGGGGTGGGGGGGGGGGGGGGTGGGGGGGGGGGGGGGTGGGGGGGGGGGGGGGTGGGGGGGGGGGGGGGTGGGGGGGGGGGGGGGTGGGGGGGGGGGGGGGTGGGGGGGGGGGGGGGTGGGGGGGGGGGGGGGTGGGGGGGGGGGGGGGTGGGGGGGGGGGGGGGTGGGGGGGGGGGGGGGTGGGGGGGGGGGGGGGTGGGGGGGGGGGGGGGTGGGGGGGGGGGGGGGTGGGGGGGGGGGGGGGTGGGGGGGGGGGGGGGTGGGGGGGGGGGGGGGTGGGGGGGGGGGGGGGTGGGGGGGGGGGGGGGTGGGGGGGGGGGGGGGTGGGGGGGGGGGGGGGTGGGGGGGGGGGGGGGTGGGGGGGGGGGGGGGTGGGGGGGGGGGGGGGTGGGGGGGGGGGGGGGTGGGGGGGGGGGGGGGTGGGGGGGGGGGGGGGTGGGGGGGGGGGGGGGTGGGGGGGGGGGGGGGTGGGGGGGGGGGGGGGTGGGGGGGGGGGGGGGTGGGGGGGGGGGGGGGTGGGGGGGGGGGGGGGTGGGGGGGGGGGGGGGTGGGGGGGGGGGGGGGTGGGGGGGGGGGGGGGTGGGGGGGGGGGGGGGTGGGGGGGGGGGGGGGTGGGGGGGGGGGGGGGTGGGGGGGGGGGGGGGTGGGGGGGGGGGGGGGTGGGGGGGGGGGGGGGTGGGGGGGGGGGGGGGTGGGGGGGGGGGGGGGTGGGGGGGGGGGGGGGTGGGGGGGGGGGGGGGTGGGGGGGGGGGGGGGTGGGGGGGGGGGGGGGTGGGGGGGGGGGGGGGTGGGGGGGGGGGGGGGTGGGGGGGGGGGGGGGTGGGGGGGGGGGGGGGTGGGGGGGGGGGGGGGTGGGGGGGGGGGGGGGTGGGGGGGGGGGGGGGTGGGGGGGGGGGGGGGTGGGGGGGGGGGGGGGTGGGGGGGGGGGGGGGTGGGGGGGGGGGGGGGTGGGGGGGGGGGGGGGTGGGGGGGGGGGGGGGTGGGGGGGGGGGGGGGTGGGGGGGGGGGGGGGTGGGGGGGGGGGGGGGTGGGGGGGGGGGGGGGTGGGGGGGGGGGGGGGTGGGGGGGGGGGGGGGTGGGGGGGGGGGGGGGTGGGGGGGGGGGGGGGTGGGGGGGGGGGGGGGTGGGGGGGGGGGGGGGTGGGGGGGGGGGGGGGTGGGGGGGGGGGGGGGTGGGGGGGGGGGGGGGTGGGGGGGGGGGGGGGTGGGGGGGGGGGGGGGTGGGGGGGGGGGGGGGTGGGGGGGGGGGGGGGTGGGGGGGGGGGGGGGTGGGGGGGGGGGGGGGTGGGGGGGGGGGGGGGTGGGGGGGGGGGGGGGTGGGGGGGGGGGGGGGTGGGGGGGGGGGGGGGTGGGGGGGGGGGGGGGTGGGGGGGGGGGGGGGTGGGGGGGGGGGGGGGTGGGGGGGGGGGGGGGTGGGGGGGGGGGGGGGTGGGGGGGGGGGGGGGTGGGGGGGGGGGGGGGTGGGGGGGGGGGGGGGTGGGGGGGGGGGGGGGTGGGGGGGGGGGGGGGTGGGGGGGGGGGGGGGTGGGGGGGGGGGGGGGTGGGGGGGGGGGGGGGTGGGGGGGGGGGGGGGTGGGGGGGGGGGGGGGTGGGGGGGGGGGGGGGTGGGGGGGGGGGGGGGTGGGGGGGGGGGGGGGTGGGGGGGGGGGGGGGTGGGGGGGGGGGGGGGTGGGGGGGGGGGGGGGTGGGGGGGGGGGGGGGTGGGGGGGGGGGGGGGTGGGGGGGGGGGGGGGTGGGGGGGGGGGGGGGTGGGGGGGGGGGGGGGTGGGGGGGGGGGGGGGTGGGGGGGGGGGGGGGTGGGGGGGGGGGGGGGTGGGGGGGGGGGGGGGTGGGGGGGGGGGGGGGTGGGGGGGGGGGGGGGTGGGGGGGGGGGGGGGTGGGGGGGGGGGGGGGTGGGGGGGGGGGGGGGTGGGGGGGGGGGGGGGTGGGGGGGGGGGGGGGTGGGGGGGGGGGGGGGTGGGGGGGGGGGGGGGTGGGGGGGGGGGGGGGTGGGGGGGGGGGGGGGTGGGGGGGGGGGGGGGTGGGGGGGGGGGGGGGTGGGGGGGGGGGGGGGTGGGGGGGGGGGGGGGTGGGGGGGGGGGGGGGTGGGGGGGGGGGGGGGTGGGGGGGGGGGGGGGTGGGGGGGGGGGGGGGTGGGGGGGGGGGGGGGTGGGGGGGGGGGGGGGTGGGGGGGGGGGGGGGTGGGGGGGGGGGGGGGTGGGGGGGGGGGGGGGTGGGGGGGGGGGGGGGTGGGGGGGGGGGGGGGTGGGGGGGGGGGGGGGTGGGGGGGGGGGGGGGTGGGGGGGGGGGGGGGTGGGGGGGGGGGGGGGTGGGGGGGGGGGGGGGTGGGGGGGGGGGGGGGTGGGGGGGGGGGGGGGTGGGGGGGGGGGGGGGTGGGGGGGGGGGGGGGTGGGGGGGGGGGGGGGTGGGGGGGGGGGGGGGTGGGGGGGGGGGGGGGTGGGGGGGGGGGGGGGTGGGGGGGGGGGGGGGTGGGGGGGGGGGGGGGTGGGGGGGGGGGGGGGTGGGGGGGGGGGGGGGTGGGGGGGGGGGGGGGTGGGGGGGGGGGGGGGTGGGGGGGGGGGGGGGTGGGGGGGGGGGGGGGTGGGGGGGGGGGGGGGTGGGGGGGGGGGGGGGTGGGGGGGGGGGGGGGTGGGGGGGGGGGGGGGTGGGGGGGGGGGGGGGTGGGGGGGGGGGGGGGTGGGGGGGGGGGGGGGTGGGGGGGGGGGGGGGTGGGGGGGGGGGGGGGTGGGGGGGGGGGGGGGTGGGGGGGGGGGGGGGTGGGGGGGGGGGGGGGTGGGGGGGGGGGGGGGTGGGGGGGGGGGGGGGTGGGGGGGGGGGGGGGTGGGGGGGGGGGGGGGTGGGGGGGGGGGGGGGTGGGGGGGGGGGGGGGTGGGGGGGGGGGGGGGTGGGGGGGGGGGGGGGTGGGGGGGGGGGGGGGTGGGGGGGGGGGGGGGTGGGGGGGGGGGGGGGTGGGGGGGGGGGGGGGTGGGGGGGGGGGGGGGTGGGGGGGGGGGGGGGTGGGGGGGGGGGGGGGTGGGGGGGGGGGGGGGTGGGGGGGGGGGGGGGTGGGGGGGGGGGGGGGTGGGGGGGGGGGGGGGTGGGGGGGGGGGGGGGTGGGGGGGGGGGGGGGTGGGGGGGGGGGGGGGTGGGGGGGGGGGGGGGTGGGGGGGGGGGGGGGTGGGGGGGGGGGGGGGTGGGGGGGGGGGGGGGTGGGGGGGGGGGGGGGTGGGGGGGGGGGGGGGTGGGGGGGGGGGGGGGTGGGGGGGGGGGGGGGTGGGGGGGGGGGGGGGTGGGGGGGGGGGGGGGTGGGGGGGGGGGGGGGTGGGGGGGGGGGGGGGTGGGGGGGGGGGGGGGTGGGGGGGGGGGGGGGTGGGGGGGGGGGGGGGTGGGGGGGGGGGGGGGTGGGGGGGGGGGGGGGTGGGGGGGGGGGGGGGTGGGGGGGGGGGGGGGTGGGGGGGGGGGGGGGTGGGGGGGGGGGGGGGTGGGGGGGGGGGGGGGTGGGGGGGGGGGGGGGTGGGGGGGGGGGGGGGTGGGGGGGGGGGGGGGTGGGGGGGGGGGGGGGTGGGGGGGGGGGGGGGTGGGGGGGGGGGGGGGTGGGGGGGGGGGGGGGTGGGGGGGGGGGGGGGTGGGGGGGGGGGGGGGTGGGGGGGGGGGGGGGTGGGGGGGGGGGGGGGTGGGGGGGGGGGGGGGTGGGGGGGGGGGGGGGTGGGGGGGGGGGGGGGTGGGGGGGGGGGGGGGTGGGGGGGGGGGGGGGTGGGGGGGGGGGGGGGTGGGGGGGGGGGGGGGTGGGGGGGGGGGGGGGTGGGGGGGGGGGGGGGTGGGGGGGGGGGGGGGTGGGGGGGGGGGGGGGTGGGGGGGGGGGGGGGTGGGGGGGGGGGGGGGTGGGGGGGGGGGGGGGTGGGGGGGGGGGGGGGTGGGGGGGGGGGGGGGTGGGGGGGGGGGGGGGTGGGGGGGGGGGGGGGTGGGGGGGGGGGGGGGTGGGGGGGGGGGGGGGTGGGGGGGGGGGGGGGTGGGGGGGGGGGGGGGTGGGGGGGGGGGGGGGTGGGGGGGGGGGGGGGTGGGGGGGGGGGGGGGTGGGGGGGGGGGGGGGTGGGGGGGGGGGGGGGTGGGGGGGGGGGGGGGTGGGGGGGGGGGGGGGTGGGGGGGGGGGGGGGTGGGGGGGGGGGGGGGTGGGGGGGGGGGGGGGTGGGGGGGGGGGGGGGTGGGGGGGGGGGGGGGTGGGGGGGGGGGGGGGTGGGGGGGGGGGGGGGTGGGGGGGGGGGGGGGTGGGGGGGGGGGGGGGTGGGGGGGGGGGGGGGT
Organism: Sphaerodactylus townsendi; assembly: GCF_021028975.2. Taxonomy (NCBI): domain Eukaryota; kingdom Metazoa; phylum Chordata; class Lepidosauria; order Squamata; family Sphaerodactylidae; genus Sphaerodactylus; species Sphaerodactylus townsendi. Next base: position 5,797,299 of record NC_059430.1, on the reverse strand, counting down.
GGGGGGGGGGGGGGGTGGGGGGGGGGGGGGGTGGGGGGGGGGGGGGGTGGGGGGGGGGGGGGGTGGGGGGGGGGGGGGGTGGGGGGGGGGGGGGGTGGGGGGGGGGGGGGGTGGGGGGGGGGGGGGGTGGGGGGGGGGGGGGGTGGGGGGGGGGGGGGGTGGGGGGGGGGGGGGGTGGGGGGGGGGGGGGGTGGGGGGGGGGGGGGGTGGGGGGGGGGGGGGGTGGGGGGGGGGGGGGGTGGGGGGGGGGGGGGGTGGGGGGGGGGGGGGGTGGGGGGGGGGGGGGGTGGGGGGGGGGGGGGGTGGGGGGGGGGGGGGGTGGGGGGGGGGGGGGGTGGGGGGGGGGGGGGGTGGGGGGGGGGGGGGGTGGGGGGGGGGGGGGGTGGGGGGGGGGGGGGGTGGGGGGGGGGGGGGGTGGGGGGGGGGGGGGGTGGGGGGGGGGGGGGGTGGGGGGGGGGGGGGGTGGGGGGGGGGGGGGGTGGGGGGGGGGGGGGGTGGGGGGGGGGGGGGGTGGGGGGGGGGGGGGGTGGGGGGGGGGGGGGGTGGGGGGGGGGGGGGGTGGGGGGGGGGGGGGGTGGGGGGGGGGGGGGGTGGGGGGGGGGGGGGGTGGGGGGGGGGGGGGGTGGGGGGGGGGGGGGGTGGGGGGGGGGGGGGGTGGGGGGGGGGGGGGGTGGGGGGGGGGGGGGGTGGGGGGGGGGGGGGGTGGGGGGGGGGGGGGGTGGGGGGGGGGGGGGGTGGGGGGGGGGGGGGGTGGGGGGGGGGGGGGGTGGGGGGGGGGGGGGGTGGGGGGGGGGGGGGGTGGGGGGGGGGGGGGGTGGGGGGGGGGGGGGGTGGGGGGGGGGGGGGGTGGGGGGGGGGGGGGGTGGGGGGGGGGGGGGGTGGGGGGGGGGGGGGGTGGGGGGGGGGGGGGGTGGGGGGGGGGGGGGGTGGGGGGGGGGGGGGGTGGGGGGGGGGGGGGGTGGGGGGGGGGGGGGGTGGGGGGGGGGGGGGGTGGGGGGGGGGGGGGGTGGGGGGGGGGGGGGGTGGGGGGGGGGGGGGGTGGGGGGGGGGGGGGGTGGGGGGGGGGGGGGGTGGGGGGGGGGGGGGGTGGGGGGGGGGGGGGGTGGGGGGGGGGGGGGGTGGGGGGGGGGGGGGGTGGGGGGGGGGGGGGGTGGGGGGGGGGGGGGGTGGGGGGGGGGGGGGGTGGGGGGGGGGGGGGGTGGGGGGGGGGGGGGGTGGGGGGGGGGGGGGGTGGGGGGGGGGGGGGGTGGGGGGGGGGGGGGGTGGGGGGGGGGGGGGGTGGGGGGGGGGGGGGGTGGGGGGGGGGGGGGGTGGGGGGGGGGGGGGGTGGGGGGGGGGGGGGGTGGGGGGGGGGGGGGGTGGGGGGGGGGGGGGGTGGGGGGGGGGGGGGGTGGGGGGGGGGGGGGGTGGGGGGGGGGGGGGGTGGGGGGGGGGGGGGGTGGGGGGGGGGGGGGGTGGGGGGGGGGGGGGGTGGGGGGGGGGGGGGGTGGGGGGGGGGGGGGGTGGGGGGGGGGGGGGGTGGGGGGGGGGGGGGGTGGGGGGGGGGGGGGGTGGGGGGGGGGGGGGGTGGGGGGGGGGGGGGGTGGGGGGGGGGGGGGGTGGGGGGGGGGGGGGGTGGGGGGGGGGGGGGGTGGGGGGGGGGGGGGGTGGGGGGGGGGGGGGGTGGGGGGGGGGGGGGGTGGGGGGGGGGGGGGGTGGGGGGGGGGGGGGGTGGGGGGGGGGGGGGGTGGGGGGGGGGGGGGGTGGGGGGGGGGGGGGGTGGGGGGGGGGGGGGGTGGGGGGGGGGGGGGGTGGGGGGGGGGGGGGGTGGGGGGGGGGGGGGGTGGGGGGGGGGGGGGGTGGGGGGGGGGGGGGGTGGGGGGGGGGGGGGGTGGGGGGGGGGGGGGGTGGGGGGGGGGGGGGGTGGGGGGGGGGGGGGGTGGGGGGGGGGGGGGGTGGGGGGGGGGGGGGGTGGGGGGGGGGGGGGGTGGGGGGGGGGGGGGGTGGGGGGGGGGGGGGGTGGGGGGGGGGGGGGGTGGGGGGGGGGGGGGGTGGGGGGGGGGGGGGGTGGGGGGGGGGGGGGGTGGGGGGGGGGGGGGGTGGGGGGGGGGGGGGGTGGGGGGGGGGGGGGGTGGGGGGGGGGGGGGGTGGGGGGGGGGGGGGGTGGGGGGGGGGGGGGGTGGGGGGGGGGGGGGGTGGGGGGGGGGGGGGGTGGGGGGGGGGGGGGGTGGGGGGGGGGGGGGGTGGGGGGGGGGGGGGGTGGGGGGGGGGGGGGGTGGGGGGGGGGGGGGGTGGGGGGGGGGGGGGGTGGGGGGGGGGGGGGGTGGGGGGGGGGGGGGGTGGGGGGGGGGGGGGGTGGGGGGGGGGGGGGGTGGGGGGGGGGGGGGGTGGGGGGGGGGGGGGGTGGGGGGGGGGGGGGGTGGGGGGGGGGGGGGGTGGGGGGGGGGGGGGGTGGGGGGGGGGGGGGGTGGGGGGGGGGGGGGGTGGGGGGGGGGGGGGGTGGGGGGGGGGGGGGGTGGGGGGGGGGGGGGGTGGGGGGGGGGGGGGGTGGGGGGGGGGGGGGGTGGGGGGGGGGGGGGGTGGGGGGGGGGGGGGGTGGGGGGGGGGGGGGGTGGGGGGGGGGGGGGGTGGGGGGGGGGGGGGGTGGGGGGGGGGGGGGGTGGGGGGGGGGGGGGGTGGGGGGGGGGGGGGGTGGGGGGGGGGGGGGGTGGGGGGGGGGGGGGGTGGGGGGGGGGGGGGGTGGGGGGGGGGGGGGGTGGGGGGGGGGGGGGGTGGGGGGGGGGGGGGGTGGGGGGGGGGGGGGGTGGGGGGGGGGGGGGGTGGGGGGGGGGGGGGGTGGGGGGGGGGGGGGGTGGGGGGGGGGGGGGGTGGGGGGGGGGGGGGGTGGGGGGGGGGGGGGGTGGGGGGGGGGGGGGGTGGGGGGGGGGGGGGGTGGGGGGGGGGGGGGGTGGGGGGGGGGGGGGGTGGGGGGGGGGGGGGGTGGGGGGGGGGGGGGGTGGGGGGGGGGGGGGGTGGGGGGGGGGGGGGGTGGGGGGGGGGGGGGGTGGGGGGGGGGGGGGGTGGGGGGGGGGGGGGGTGGGGGGGGGGGGGGGTGGGGGGGGGGGGGGGTGGGGGGGGGGGGGGGTGGGGGGGGGGGGGGGTGGGGGGGGGGGGGGGTGGGGGGGGGGGGGGGTGGGGGGGGGGGGGGGTGGGGGGGGGGGGGGGTGGGGGGGGGGGGGGGTGGGGGGGGGGGGGGGTGGGGGGGGGGGGGGGTGGGGGGGGGGGGGGGTGGGGGGGGGGGGGGGTGGGGGGGGGGGGGGGTGGGGGGGGGGGGGGGTGGGGGGGGGGGGGGGTGGGGGGGGGGGGGGGTGGGGGGGGGGGGGGGTGGGGGGGGGGGGGGGTGGGGGGGGGGGGGGGTGGGGGGGGGGGGGGGTGGGGGGGGGGGGGGGTGGGGGGGGGGGGGGGTGGGGGGGGGGGGGGGTGGGGGGGGGGGGGGGTGGGGGGGGGGGGGGGTGGGGGGGGGGGGGGGTGGGGGGGGGGGGGGGTGGGGGGGGGGGGGGGTGGGGGGGGGGGGGGGTGGGGGGGGGGGGGGGTGGGGGGGGGGGGGGGTGGGGGGGGGGGGGGGTGGGGGGGGGGGGGGGTGGGGGGGGGGGGGGGTGGGGGGGGGGGGGGGTGGGGGGGGGGGGGGGTGGGGGGGGGGGGGGGTGGGGGGGGGGGGGGGTGGGGGGGGGGGGGGGTGGGGGGGGGGGGGGGTGGGGGGGGGGGGGGGTGGGGGGGGGGGGGGGTGGGGGGGGGGGGGGGTGGGGGGGGGGGGGGGTGGGGGGGGGGGGGGGTGGGGGGGGGGGGGGGTGGGGGGGGGGGGGGGTGGGGGGGGGGGGGGGTGGGGGGGGGGGGGGGTGGGGGGGGGGGGGGGTGGGGGGGGGGGGGGGTGGGGGGGGGGGGGGGTGGGGGGGGGGGGGGGTGGGGGGGGGGGGGGGTGGGGGGGGGGGGGGGTGGGGGGGGGGGGGGGTGGGGGGGGGGGGGGGTGGGGGGGGGGGGGGGTGGGGGGGGGGGGGGGTGGGGGGGGGGGGGGGTGGGGGGGGGGGGGGGTGGGGGGGGGGGGGGGTGGGGGGGGGGGGGGGTGGGGGGGGGGGGGGGTGGGGGGGGGGGGGGGTGGGGGGGGGGGGGGGTGGGGGGGGGGGGGGGTGGGGGGGGGGGGGGGTGGGGGGGGGGGGGGGTGGGGGGGGGGGGGGGTGGGGGGGGGGGGGGGTGGGGGGGGGGGGGGGTGGGGGGGGGGGGGGGTGGGGGGGGGGGGGGGTGGGGGGGGGGGGGGGTGGGGGGGGGGGGGGGTGGGGGGGGGGGGGGGTGGGGGGGGGGGGGGGTGGGGGGGGGGGGGGGTGGGGGGGGGGGGGGGTGGGGGGGGGGGGGGGTGGGGGGGGGGGGGGGTGGGGGGGGGGGGGGGTGGGGGGGGGGGGGGGTGGGGGGGGGGGGGGGTGGGGGGGGGGGGGGGTGGGGGGGGGGGGGGGTGGGGGGGGGGGGGGGTGGGGGGGGGGGGGGGTGGGGGGGGGGGGGGGTGGGGGGGGGGGGGGGTGGGGGGGGGGGGGGGTGGGGGGGGGGGGGGGTGGGGGGGGGGGGGGGTGGGGGGGGGGGGGGGTGGGGGGGGGGGGGGGTGGGGGGGGGGGGGGGTGGGGGGGGGGGGGGGTGGGGGGGGGGGGGGGTGGGGGGGGGGGGGGGTGGGGGGGGGGGGGGGTGGGGGGGGGGGGGGGTGGGGGGGGGGGGGGGTGGGGGGGGGGGGGGGTGGGGGGGGGGGGGGGTGGGGGGGGGGGGGGGTGGGGGGGGGGGGGGGTGGGGGGGGGGGGGGGTGGGGGGGGGGGGGGGTGGGGGGGGGGGGGGGTGGGGGGGGGGGGGGGTGGGGGGGGGGGGGGGTGGGGGGGGGGGGGGGTGGGGGGGGGGGGGGGTGGGGGGGGGGGGGGGTGGGGGGGGGGGGGGGTGGGGGGGGGGGGGGGTGGGGGGGGGGGGGGGTGGGGGGGGGGGGGGGTGGGGGGGGGGGGGGGTGGGGGGGGGGGGGGGTGGGGGGGGGGGGGGGTGGGGGGGGGGGGGGGTGGGGGGGGGGGGGGGTGGGGGGGGGGGGGGGTGGGGGGGGGGGGGGGTGGGGGGGGGGGGGGGTGGGGGGGGGGGGGGGTGGGGGGGGGGGGGGGTGGGGGGGGGGGGGGGTGGGGGGGGGGGGGGGTGGGGGGGGGGGGGGGTGGGGGGGGGGGGGGGTGGGGGGGGGGGGGGGTGGGGGGGGGGGGGGGTGGGGGGGGGGGGGGGTGGGGGGGGGGGGGGGTGGGGGGGGGGGGGGGTGGGGGGGGGGGGGGGTGGGGGGGGGGGGGGGTGGGGGGGGGGGGGGGTGGGGGGGGGGGGGGGTGGGGGGGGGGGGGGGTGGGGGGGGGGGGGGGTGGGGGGGGGGGGGGGTGGGGGGGGGGGGGGGTGGGGGGGGGGGGGGGTGGGGGGGGGGGGGGGTGGGGGGGGGGGGGGGTGGGGGGGGGGGGGGGTGGGGGGGGGGGGGGGTGGGGGGGGGGGGGGGTGGGGGGGGGGGGGGGTGGGGGGGGGGGGGGGTGGGGGGGGGGGGGGGTGGGGGGGGGGGGGGGTGGGGGGGGGGGGGGGTGGGGGGGGGGGGGGGTGGGGGGGGGGGGGGGTGGGGGGGGGGGGGGGTGGGGGGGGGGGGGGGTGGGGGGGGGGGGGGGTGGGGGGGGGGGGGGGTGGGGGGGGGGGGGGGTGGGGGGGGGGGGGGGTGGGGGGGGGGGGGGGTGGGGGGGGGGGGGGGTGGGGGGGGGGGGGGGTGGGGGGGGGGGGGGGTGGGGGGGGGGGGGGGTGGGGGGGGGGGGGGGTGGGGGGGGGGGGGGGTGGGGGGGGGGGGGGGTGGGGGGGGGGGGGGGTGGGGGGGGGGGGGGGTGGGGGGGGGGGGGGGTGGGGGGGGGGGGGGGTGGGGGGGGGGGGGGGTGGGGGGGGGGGGGGGTGGGGGGGGGGGGGGGTGGGGGGGGGGGGGGGTGGGGGGGGGGGGGGGTGGGGGGGGGGGGGGGTGGGGGGGGGGGGGGGTGGGGGGGGGGGGGGGTGGGGGGGGGGGGGGGTGGGGGGGGGGGGGGGTGGGGGGGGGGGGGGGTGGGGGGGGGGGGGGGTGGGGGGGGGGGGGGGTGGGGGGGGGGGGGGGTGGGGGGGGGGGGGGGTGGGGGGGGGGGGGGGTGGGGGGGGGGGGGGGTGGGGGGGGGGGGGGGTGGGGGGGGGGGGGGGTGGGGGGGGGGGGGGGTGGGGGGGGGGGGGGGTGGGGGGGGGGGGGGGTGGGGGGGGGGGGGGGTGGGGGGGGGGGGGGGTGGGGGGGGGGGGGGGTGGGGGGGGGGGGGGGTGGGGGGGGGGGGGGGTGGGGGGGGGGGGGGGTGGGGGGGGGGGGGGGTGGGGGGGGGGGGGGGTGGGGGGGGGGGGGGGTGGGGGGGGGGGGGGGTGGGGGGGGGGGGGGGTGGGGGGGGGGGGGGGTGGGGGGGGGGGGGGGTGGGGGGGGGGGGGGGTGGGGGGGGGGGGGGGTGGGGGGGGGGGGGGGTGGGGGGGGGGGGGGGTGGGGGGGGGGGGGGGTGGGGGGGGGGGGGGGTGGGGGGGGGGGGGGGTGGGGGGGGGGGGGGGTGGGGGGGGGGGGGGGTGGGGGGGGGGGGGGGTGGGGGGGGGGGGGGGTGGGGGGGGGGGGGGGTGGGGGGGGGGGGGGGTGGGGGGGGGGGGGGGTGGGGGGGGGGGGGGGTGGGGGGGGGGGGGGGTGGGGGGGGGGGGGGGTGGGGGGGGGGGGGGGTGGGGGGGGGGGGGGGTGGGGGGGGGGGGGGGTGGGGGGGGGGGGGGGTGGGGGGGGGGGGGGGTGGGGGGGGGGGGGGGTGGGGGGGGGGGGGGGTGGGGGGGGGGGGGGGTGGGGGGGGGGGGGGGTGGGGGGGGGGGGGGGTGGGGGGGGGGGGGGGTGGGGGGGGGGGGGGGTGGGGGGGGGGGGGGGTGGGGGGGGGGGGGGGTGGGGGGGGGGGGGGGTGGGGGGGGGGGGGGGTGGGGGGGGGGGGGGGTGGGGGGGGGGGGGGGTGGGGGGGGGGGGGGGTGGGGGGGGGGGGGGGTGGGGGGGGGGGGGGGTGGGGGGGGGGGGGGGTGGGGGGGGGGGGGGGTGGGGGGGGGGGGGGGTGGGGGGGGGGGGGGGTGGGGGGGGGGGGGGGTGGGGGGGGGGGGGGGTGGGGGGGGGGGGGGGTGGGGGGGGGGGGGGGTGGGGGGGGGGGGGGGTGGGGGGGGGGGGGGGTGGGGGGGGGGGGGGGTGGGGGGGGGGGGGGGTGGGGGGGGGGGGGGGTGGGGGGGGGGGGGGGTGGGGGGGGGGGGGGGTGGGGGGGGGGGGGGGTGGGGGGGGGGGGGGGTGGGGGGGGGGGGGGGTGGGGGGGGGGGGGGGTGGGGGGGGGGGGGGGTGGGGGGGGGGGGGGGTGGGGGGGGGGGGGGGTGGGGGGGGGGGGGGGTGGGGGGGGGGGGGGGTGGGGGGGGGGGGGGGTGGGGGGGGGGGGGGGTGGGGGGGGGGGGGGGTGGGGGGGGGGGGGGGTGGGGGGGGGGGGGGGTGGGGGGGGGGGGGGGTGGGGGGGGGGGGGGGTGGGGGGGGGGGGGGGTGGGGGGGGGGGGGGGTGGGGGGGGGGGGGGGTGGGGGGGGGGGGGGGTGGGGGGGGGGGGGGGTGGGGGGGGGGGGGGGTGGGGGGGGGGGGGGGTGGGGGGGGGGGGGGGTGGGGGGGGGGGGGGGTGGGGGGGGGGGGGGGTGGGGGGGGGGGGGGGTGGGGGGGGGGGGGGGTGGGGGGGGGGGGGGGTGGGGGGGGGGGGGGGTGGGGGGGGGGGGGGGTGGGGGGGGGGGGGGGTGGGGGGGGGGGGGGGTGGGGGGGGGGGGGGGTGGGGGGGGGGGGGGGTGGGGGGGGGGGGGGGTGGGGGGGGGGGGGGGTGGGGGGGGGGGGGGGTGGGGGGGGGGGGGGGTGGGGGGGGGGGGGGGTGGGGGGGGGGGGGGGTGGGGGGGGGGGGGGGTGGGGGGGGGGGGGGGTGGGGGGGGGGGGGGGTGGGGGGGGGGGGGGGTGGGGGGGGGGGGGGGTGGGGGGGGGGGGGGGTGGGGGGGGGGGGGGGTGGGGGGGGGGGGGGGTGGGGGGGGGGGGGGGTGGGGGGGGGGGGGGGTGGGGGGGGGGGGGGGTGGGGGGGGGGGGGGGTGGGGGGGGGGGGGGGTGGGGGGGGGGGGGGGTGGGGGGGGGGGGGGGTGGGGGGGGGGGGGGGTGGGGGGGGGGGGGGGTGGGGGGGGGGGGGGGTGGGGGGGGGGGGGGGTGGGGGGGGGGGGGGGTGGGGGGGGGGGGGGGTGGGGGGGGGGGGGGGTGGGGGGGGGGGGGGGTGGGGGGGGGGGGGGGTGGGGGGGGGGGGGGGTGGGGGGGGGGGGGGGTGGGGGGGGGGGGGGGTGGGGGGGGGGGGGGGTGGGGGGGGGGGGGGGTGGGGGGGGGGGGGGGTGGGGGGGGGGGGGGGTGGGGGGGGGGGGGGGTGGGGGGGGGGGGGGGTGGGGGGGGGGGGGGGTGGGGGGGGGGGGGGGTGGGGGGGGGGGGGGGTGGGGGGGGGGGGGGGTGGGGGGGGGGGGGGGTGGGGGGGGGGGGGGGTGGGGGGGGGGGGGGGTGGGGGGGGGGGGGGGTGGGGGGGGGGGGGGGTGGGGGGGGGGGGGGGTGGGGGGGGGGGGGGGTGGGGGGGGGGGGGGGTGGGGGGGGGGGGGGGTGGGGGGGGGGGGGGGTGGGGGGGGGGGGGGGTGGGGGGGGGGGGGGGTGGGGGGGGGGGGGGGTGGGGGGGGGGGGGGGTGGGGGGGGGGGGGGGTGGGGGGGGGGGGGGGTGGGGGGGGGGGGGGGTGGGGGGGGGGGGGGGTGGGGGGGGGGGGGGGTGGGGGGGGGGGGGGGTGGGGGGGGGGGGGGGTGGGGGGGGGGGGGGGTGGGGGGGGGGGGGGGTGGGGGGGGGGGGGGGTGGGGGGGGGGGGGGGTGGGGGGGGGGGGGGGTGGGGGGGGGGGGGGGTGGGGGGGGGGGGGGGTGGGGGGGGGGGGGGGTGGGGGGGGGGGGGGGTGGGGGGGGGGGGGGGTGGGGGGGGGGGGGGGTGGGGGGGGGGGGGGGTGGGGGGGGGGGGGGGTGGGGGGGGGGGGGGGTGGGGGGGGGGGGGGGTGGGGGGGGGGGGGGGTGGGGGGGGGGGGGGGTGGGGGGGGGGGGGGGTGGGGGGGGGGGGGGGTGGGGGGGGGGGGGGGTGGGGGGGGGGGGGGGTGGGGGGGGGGGGGGGTGGGGGGGGGGGGGGGTGGGGGGGGGGGGGGGTGGGGGGGGGGGGGGGTGGGGGGGGGGGGGGGTGGGGGGGGGGGGGGGTGGGGGGGGGGGGGGGTGGGGGGGGGGGGGGGTGGGGGGGGGGGGGGGTGGGGGGGGGGGGGGGTGGGGGGGGGGGGGGGTGGGGGGGGGGGGGGGTGGGGGGGGGGGGGGGTGGGGGGGGGGGGGGGTGGGGGGGGGGGGGGGTGGGGGGGGGGGGGGGTGGGGGGGGGGGGGGGTGGGGGGGGGGGGGGGTGGGGGGGGGGGGGGGTGGGGGGGGGGGGGGGTGGGGGGGGGGGGGGGTGGGGGGGGGGGGGGGTGGGGGGGGGGGGGGGTGGGGGGGGGGGGGGGTGGGGGGGGGGGGGGGTGGGGGGGGGGGGGGGTGGGGGGGGGGGGGGGTGGGGGGGGGGGGGGGTGGGGGGGGGGGGGGGTGGGGGGGGGGGGGGGTGGGGGGGGGGGGGGGTGGGGGGGGGGGGGGGTGGGGGGGGGGGGGGGTGGGGGGGGGGGGGGGTGGGGGGGGGGGGGGGTGGGGGGGGGGGGGGGTGGGGGGGGGGGGGGGTGGGGGGGGGGGGGGGTGGGGGGGGGGGGGGGTGGGGGGGGGGGGGGGTGGGGGGGGGGGGGGGTGGGGGGGGGGGGGGGTGGGGGGGGGGGGGGGTGGGGGGGGGGGGGGGTGGGGGGGGGGGGGGGTGGGGGGGGGGGGGGGTGGGGGGGGGGGGGGGTGGGGGGGGGGGGGGGTGGGGGGGGGGGGGGGTGGGGGGGGGGGGGGGTGGGGGGGGGGGGGGGTGGGGGGGGGGGGGGGTGGGGGGGGGGGGGGGTGGGGGGGGGGGGGGGTGGGGGGGGGGGGGGGTGGGGGGGGGGGGGGGTGGGGGGGGGGGGGGGTGGGGGGGGGGGGGGGTGGGGGGGGGGGGGGGTGGGGGGGGGGGGGGGTGGGGGGGGGGGGGGGTGGGGGGGGGGGGGGGTGGGGGGGGGGGGGGGTGGGGGGGGGGGGGGGTGGGGGGGGGGGGGGGTGGGGGGGGGGGGGGGTGGGGGGGGGGGGGGGTGGGGGGGGGGGGGGGTGGGGGGGGGGGGGGGTGGGGGGGGGGGGGGGTGGGGGGGGGGGGGGGTGGGGGGGGGGGGGGGTGGGGGGGGGGGGGGGTGGGGGGGGGGGGGGGTGGGGGGGGGGGGGGGTGGGGGGGGGGGGGGGTGGGGGGGGGGGGGGGTGGGGGGGGGGGGGGGTGGGGGGGGGGGGGGGTGGGGGGGGGGGGGGGTGGGGGGGGGGGGGGGTGGGGGGGGGGGGGGGTGGGGGGGGGGGGGGGTGGGGGGGGGGGGGGGTGGGGGGGGGGGGGGGTGGGGGGGGGGGGGGGTGGGGGGGGGGGGGGGTGGGGGGGGGGGGGGGTGGGGGGGGGGGGGGGTGGGGGGGGGGGGGGGTGGGGGGGGGGGGGGGTGGGGGGGGGGGGGGGTGGGGGGGGGGGGGGGTGGGGGGGGGGGGGGGTGGGGGGGGGGGGGGGTGGGGGGGGGGGGGGGTGGGGGGGGGGGGGGGTGGGGGGGGGGGGGGGTGGGGGGGGGGGGGGGTGGGGGGGGGGGGGGGTGGGGGGGGGGGGGGGTGGGGGGGGGGGGGGGTGGGGGGGGGGGGGGGTGGGGGGGGGGGGGGGTGGGGGGGGGGGGGGGTGGGGGGGGGGGGGGGTGGGGGGGGGGGGGGGTGGGGGGGGGGGGGGGTGGGGGGGGGGGGGGGTGGGGGGGGGGGGGGGTGGGGGGGGGGGGGGGTGGGGGGGGGGGGGGGTGGGGGGGGGGGGGGGTGGGGGGGGGGGGGGGTGGGGGGGGGGGGGGGTGGGGGGGGGGGGGGGTGGGGGGGGGGGGGGGTGGGGGGGGGGGGGGGTGGGGGGGGGGGGGGGTGGGGGGGGGGGGGGGTGGGGGGGGGGGGGGGTGGGGGGGGGGGGGGGTGGGGGGGGGGGGGGGTGGGGGGGGGGGGGGGTGGGGGGGGGGGGGGGTGGGGGGGGGGGGGGGTGGGGGGGGGGGGGGGTGGGGGGGGGGGGGGGTGGGGGGGGGGGGGGGTGGGGGGGGGGGGGGGTGGGGGGGGGGGGGGGTGGGGGGGGGGGGGGGTGGGGGGGGGGGGGGGTGGGGGGGGGGGGGGGTGGGGGGGGGGGGGGGTGGGGGGGGGGGGGGGTGGGGGGGGGGGGGGGTGGGGGGGGGGGGGGGTGGGGGGGGGGGGGGGTGGGGGGGGGGGGGGGTGGGGGGGGGGGGGGGTGGGGGGGGGGGGGGGTGGGGGGGGGGGGGGGTGGGGGGGGGGGGGGGTGGGGGGGGGGGGGGGTGGGGGGGGGGGGGGGTGGGGGGGGGGGGGGGTGGGGGGGGGGGGGGGTGGGGGGGGGGGGGGGTGGGGGGGGGGGGGGGTGGGGGGGGGGGGGGGTGGGGGGGGGGGGGGGTGGGGGGGGGGGGGGGTGGGGGGGGGGGGGGGTGGGGGGGGGGGGGGGTGGGGGGGGGGGGGGGTGGGGGGGGGGGGGGGTGGGGGGGGGGGGGGGTGGGGGGGGGGGGGGGTGGGGGGGGGGGGGGGTGGGGGGGGGGGGGGGTGGGGGGGGGGGGGGGTGGGGGGGGGGGGGGGTGGGGGGGGGGGGGGGTGGGGGGGGGGGGGGGTGGGGGGGGGGGGGGGTGGGGGGGGGGGGGGGTGGGGGGGGGGGGGGGTGGGGGGGGGGGGGGGTGGGGGGGGGGGGGGGTGGGGGGGGGGGGGGGTGGGGGGGGGGGGGGGTGGGGGGGGGGGGGGGTGGGGGGGGGGGGGGGTGGGGGGGGGGGGGGGTGGGGGGGGGGGGGGGTGGGGGGGGGGGGGGGTGGGGGGGGGGGGGGGTGGGGGGGGGGGGGGGTGGGGGGGGGGGGGGGTGGGGGGGGGGGGGGGTGGGGGGGGGGGGGGGTGGGGGGGGGGGGGGGTGGGGGGGGGGGGGGGTGGGGGGGGGGGGGGGTGGGGGGGGGGGGGGGTGGGGGGGGGGGGGGGTGGGGGGGGGGGGGGGTGGGGGGGGGGGGGGGTGGGGGGGGGGGGGGGTGGGGGGGGGGGGGGGTGGGGGGGGGGGGGGGTGGGGGGGGGGGGGGGTGGGGGGGGGGGGGGGTGGGGGGGGGGGGGGGTGGGGGGGGGGGGGGGTGGGGGGGGGGGGGGGTGGGGGGGGGGGGGGGTGGGGGGGGGGGGGGGTGGGGGGGGGGGGGGGTGGGGGGGGGGGGGGGTGGGGGGGGGGGGGGGTGGGGGGGGGGGGGGGTGGGGGGGGGGGGGGGTGGGGGGGGGGGGGGGTGGGGGGGGGGGGGGGTGGGGGGGGGGGGGGGTGGGGGGGGGGGGGGGTGGGGGGGGGGGGGGGTGGGGGGGGGGGGGGGTGGGGGGGGGGGGGGGTGGGGGGGGGGGGGGGTGGGGGGGGGGGGGGGTGGGGGGGGGGGGGGGTGGGGGGGGGGGGGGGTGGGGGGGGGGGGGGGTGGGGGGGGGGGGGGGTGGGGGGGGGGGGGGGTGGGGGGGGGGGGGGGTGGGGGGGGGGGGGGGTGGGGGGGGGGGGGGGTGGGGGGGGGGGGGGGTGGGGGGGGGGGGGGGTGGGGGGGGGGGGGGGTGGGGGGGGGGGGGGGTGGGGGGGGGGGGGGGTGGGGGGGGGGGGGGGTGGGGGGGGGGGGGGGTGGGGGGGGGGGGGGGTGGGGGGGGGGGGGGGTGGGGGGGGGGGGGGGTGGGGGGGGGGGGGGGTGGGGGGGGGGGGGGGTGGGGGGGGGGGGGGGTGGGGGGGGGGGGGGGTGGGGGGGGGGGGGGGTGGGGGGGGGGGGGGGTGGGGGGGGGGGGGGGTGGGGGGGGGGGGGGGTGGGGGGGGGGGGGGGTGGGGGGGGGGGGGGGTGGGGGGGGGGGGGGGTGGGGGGGGGGGGGGGTGGGGGGGGGGGGGGGTGGGGGGGGGGGGGGGTGGGGGGGGGGGGGGGTGGGGGGGGGGGGGGGTGGGGGGGGGGGGGGGTGGGGGGGGGGGGGGGTGGGGGGGGGGGGGGGTGGGGGGGGGGGGGGGTGGGGGGGGGGGGGGGTGGGGGGGGGGGGGGGTGGGGGGGGGGGGGGGTGGGGGGGGGGGGGGGTGGGGGGGGGGGGGGGTGGGGGGGGGGGGGGGTGGGGGGGGGGGGGGGTGGGGGGGGGGGGGGGTGGGGGGGGGGGGGGGTGGGGGGGGGGGGGGGTGGGGGGGGGGGGGGGTGGGGGGGGGGGGGGGTGGGGGGGGGGGGGGGTGGGGGGGGGGGGGGGTGGGGGGGGGGGGGGGTGGGGGGGGGGGGGGGTGGGGGGGGGGGGGGGTGGGGGGGGGGGGGGGTGGGGGGGGGGGGGGGTGGGGGGGGGGGGGGGTGGGGGGGGGGGGGGGTGGGGGGGGGGGGGGGTGGGGGGGGGGGGGGGTGGGGGGGGGGGGGGGTGGGGGGGGGGGGGGGTGGGGGGGGGGGGGGGTGGGGGGGGGGGGGGGTGGGGGGGGGGGGGGGTGGGGGGGGGGGGGGGTGGGGGGGGGGGGGGGTGGGGGGGGGGGGGGGTGGGGGGGGGGGGGGGTGGGGGGGGGGGGGGGTGGGGGGGGGGGGGGGTGGGGGGGGGGGGGGGTGGGGGGGGGGGGGGGTGGGGGGGGGGGGGGGTGGGGGGGGGGGGGGGTGGGGGGGGGGGGGGGTGGGGGGGGGGGGGGGTGGGGGGGGGGGGGGGTGGGGGGGGGGGGGGGTGGGGGGGGGGGGGGGTGGGGGGGGGGGGGGGTGGGGGGGGGGGGGGGTGGGGGGGGGGGGGGGTGGGGGGGGGGGGGGGTGGGGGGGGGGGGGGGTGGGGGGGGGGGGGGGTGGGGGGGGGGGGGGGTGGGGGGGGGGGGGGGTGGGGGGGGGGGGGGGTGGGGGGGGGGGGGGGTGGGGGGGGGGGGGGGTGGGGGGGGGGGGGGGTGGGGGGGGGGGGGGGTGGGGGGGGGGGGGGGTGGGGGGGGGGGGGGGTGGGGGGGGGGGGGGGTGGGGGGGGGGGGGGGTGGGGGGGGGGGGGGGTGGGGGGGGGGGGGGGTGGGGGGGGGGGGGGGTGGGGGGGGGGGGGGGTGGGGGGGGGGGGGGGTGGGGGGGGGGGGGGGTGGGGGGGGGGGGGGGTGGGGGGGGGGGGGGGTGGGGGGGGGGGGGGGTGGGGGGGGGGGGGGGTGGGGGGGGGGGGGGGTGGGGGGGGGGGGGGGTGGGGGGGGGGGGGGGTGGGGGGGGGGGGGGGTGGGGGGGGGGGGGGGTGGGGGGGGGGGGGGGTGGGGGGGGGGGGGGGTGGGGGGGGGGGGGGGTGGGGGGGGGGGGGGGTGGGGGGGGGGGGGGGTGGGGGGGGGGGGGGGTGGGGGGGGGGGGGGGTGGGGGGGGGGGGGGGTGGGGGGGGGGGGGGGTGGGGGGGGGGGGGGGTGGGGGGGGGGGGGGGTGGGGGGGGGGGGGGGTGGGGGGGGGGGGGGGTGGGGGGGGGGGGGGGTGGGGGGGGGGGGGGGTGGGGGGGGGGGGGGGTGGGGGGGGGGGGGGGTGGGGGGGGGGGGGGGTGGGGGGGGGGGGGGGTGGGGGGGGGGGGGGGTGGGGGGGGGGGGGGGTGGGGGGGGGGGGGGGTGGGGGGGGGGGGGGGTGGGGGGGGGGGGGGGTGGGGGGGGGGGGGGGTGGGGGGGGGGGGGGGTGGGGGGGGGGGGGGGTGGGGGGGGGGGGGGGTGGGGGGGGGGGGGGGTGGGGGGGGGGGGGGGTGGGGGGGGGGGGGGGTGGGGGGGGGGGGGGGTGGGGGGGGGGGGGGGTGGGGGGGGGGGGGGGTGGGGGGGGGGGGGGGTGGGGGGGGGGGGGGGTGGGGGGGGGGGGGGGTGGGGGGGGGGGGGGGTGGGGGGGGGGGGGGGTGGGGGGGGGGGGGGGTGGGGGGGGGGGGGGGTGGGGGGGGGGGGGGGTGGGGGGGGGGGGGGGTGGGGGGGGGGGGGGGTGGGGGGGGGGGGGGGTGGGGGGGGGGGGGGGTGGGGGGGGGGGGGGGTGGGGGGGGGGGGGGGTGGGGGGGGGGGGGGGTGGGGGGGGGGGGGGGTGGGGGGGGGGGGGGGTGGGGGGGGGGGGGGGTGGGGGGGGGGGGGGGTGGGGGGGGGGGGGGGTGGGGGGGGGGGGGGGTGGGGGGGGGGGGGGGTGGGGGGGGGGGGGGGTGGGGGGGGGGGGGGGTGGGGGGGGGGGGGGGTGGGGGGGGGGGGGGGTGGGGGGGGGGGGGGGTGGGGGGGGGGGGGGGTGGGGGGGGGGGGGGGTGGGGGGGGGGGGGGGTGGGGGGGGGGGGGGGTGGGGGGGGGGGGGGGTGGGGGGGGGGGGGGGTGGGGGGGGGGGGGGGTGGGGGGGGGGGGGGGTGGGGGGGGGGGGGGGTGGGGGGGGGGGGGGGTGGGGGGGGGGGGGGGTGGGGGGGGGGGGGGGTGGGGGGGGGGGGGGGTGGGGGGGGGGGGGGGTGGGGGGGGGGGGGGGTGGGGGGGGGGGGGGGTGGGGGGGGGGGGGGGTGGGGGGGGGGGGGGGTGGGGGGGGGGGGGGGTGGGGGGGGGGGGGGGTGGGGGGGGGGGGGGGTGGGGGGGGGGGGGGGTGGGGGGGGGGGGGGGTGGGGGGGGGGGGGGGTGGGGGGGGGGGGGGGTGGGGGGGGGGGGGGGTGGGGGGGGGGGGGGGTGGGGGGGGGGGGGGGTGGGGGGGGGGGGGGGTGGGGGGGGGGGGGGGTGGGGGGGGGGGGGGGTGGGGGGGGGGGGGGGTGGGGGGGGGGGGGGGTGGGGGGGGGGGGGGGTGGGGGGGGGGGGGGGTGGGGGGGGGGGGGGGTGGGGGGGGGGGGGGGTGGGGGGGGGGGGGGGTGGGGGGGGGGGGGGGTGGGGGGGGGGGGGGGTGGGGGGGGGGGGGGGTGGGGGGGGGGGGGGGTGGGGGGGGGGGGGGGTGGGGGGGGGGGGGGGTGGGGGGGGGGGGGGGTGGGGGGGGGGGGGGGTGGGGGGGGGGGGGGGTGGGGGGGGGGGGGGGTGGGGGGGGGGGGGGGTGGGGGGGGGGGGGGGTGGGGGGGGGGGGGGGTGGGGGGGGGGGGGGGTGGGGGGGGGGGGGGGTGGGGGGGGGGGGGGGTGGGGGGGGGGGGGGGTGGGGGGGGGGGGGGGTGGGGGGGGGGGGGGGTGGGGGGGGGGGGGGGTGGGGGGGGGGGGGGGTGGGGGGGGGGGGGGGTGGGGGGGGGGGGGGGTGGGGGGGGGGGGGGGTGGGGGGGGGGGGGGGTGGGGGGGGGGGGGGGTGGGGGGGGGGGGGGGTGGGGGGGGGGGGGGGTGGGGGGGGGGGGGGGTGGGGGGGGGGGGGGGTGGGGGGGGGGGGGGGTGGGGGGGGGGGGGGGTGGGGGGGGGGGGGGGTGGGGGGGGGGGGGGGTGGGGGGGGGGGGGGGTGGGGGGGGGGGGGGGTGGGGGGGGGGGGGGGTGGGGGGGGGGGGGGGTGGGGGGGGGGGGGGGTGGGGGGGGGGGGGGGTGGGGGGGGGGGGGGGTGGGGGGGGGGGGGGGTGGGGGGGGGGGGGGGTGGGGGGGGGGGGGGGTGGGGGGGGGGGGGGGTGGGGGGGGGGGGGGGTGGGGGGGGGGGGGGGTGGGGGGGGGGGGGGGTGGGGGGGGGGGGGGGTGGGGGGGGGGGGGGGTGGGGGGGGGGGGGGGTGGGGGGGGGGGGGGGTGGGGGGGGGGGGGGGTGGGGGGGGGGGGGGGTGGGGGGGGGGGGGGGTGGGGGGGGGGGGGGGTGGGGGGGGGGGGGGGTGGGGGGGGGGGGGGGTGGGGGGGGGGGGGGGTGGGGGGGGGGGGGGGTGGGGGGGGGGGGGGGTGGGGGGGGGGGGGGGTGGGGGGGGGGGGGGGTGGGGGGGGGGGGGGGTGGGGGGGGGGGGGGGTGGGGGGGGGGGGGGGTGGGGGGGGGGGGGGGTGGGGGGGGGGGGGGGTGGGGGGGGGGGGGGGTGGGGGGGGGGGGGGGTGGGGGGGGGGGGGGGTGGGGGGGGGGGGGGGTGGGGGGGGGGGGGGGTGGGGGGGGGGGGGGGTGGGGGGGGGGGGGGGTGGGGGGGGGGGGGGGTGGGGGGGGGGGGGGGTGGGGGGGGGGGGGGGTGGGGGGGGGGGGGGGTGGGGGGGGGGGGGGGTGGGGGGGGGGGGGGGTGGGGGGGGGGGGGGGTGGGGGGGGGGGGGGGTGGGGGGGGGGGGGGGTGGGGGGGGGGGGGGGTGGGGGGGGGGGGGGGTGGGGGGGGGGGGGGGTGGGGGGGGGGGGGGGTGGGGGGGGGGGGGGGTGGGGGGGGGGGGGGGTGGGGGGGGGGGGGGGTGGGGGGGGGGGGGGGTGGGGGGGGGGGGGGGTGGGGGGGGGGGGGGGTGGGGGGGGGGGGGGGTGGGGGGGGGGGGGGGTGGGGGGGGGGGGGGGTGGGGGGGGGGGGGGGTGGGGGGGGGGGGGGGTGGGGGGGGGGGGGGGTGGGGGGGGGGGGGGGTGGGGGGGGGGGGGGGTGGGGGGGGGGGGGGGTGGGGGGGGGGGGGGGTGGGGGGGGGGGGGGGTGGGGGGGGGGGGGGGTGGGGGGGGGGGGGGGTGGGGGGGGGGGGGGGTGGGGGGGGGGGGGGGTGGGGGGGGGGGGGGGTGGGGGGGGGGGGGGGTGGGGGGGGGGGGGGGTGGGGGGGGGGGGGGGTGGGGGGGGGGGGGGGTGGGGGGGGGGGGGGGTGGGGGGGGGGGGGGGTGGGGGGGGGGGGGGGTGGGGGGGGGGGGGGGTGGGGGGGGGGGGGGGTGGGGGGGGGGGGGGGTGGGGGGGGGGGGGGGTGGGGGGGGGGGGGGGTGGGGGGGGGGGGGGGTGGGGGGGGGGGGGGGTGGGGGGGGGGGGGGGTGGGGGGGGGGGGGGGTGGGGGGGGGGGGGGGTGGGGGGGGGGGGGGGTGGGGGGGGGGGGGGGTGGGGGGGGGGGGGGGTGGGGGGGGGGGGGGGTGGGGGGGGGGGGGGGTGGGGGGGGGGGGGGGTGGGGGGGGGGGGGGGTGGGGGGGGGGGGGGGTGGGGGGGGGGGGGGGTGGGGGGGGGGGGGGGTGGGGGGGGGGGGGGGTGGGGGGGGGGGGGGGTGGGGGGGGGGGGGGGTGGGGGGGGGGGGGGGTGGGGGGGGGGGGGGGTGGGGGGGGGGGGGGGTGGGGGGGGGGGGGGGTGGGGGGGGGGGGGGGTGGGGGGGGGGGGGGGTGGGGGGGGGGGGGGGTGGGGGGGGGGGGGGGTGGGGGGGGGGGGGGGTGGGGGGGGGGGGGGGTGGGGGGGGGGGGGGGTGGGGGGGGGGGGGGGTGGGGGGGGGGGGGGGTGGGGGGGGGGGGGGGTGGGGGGGGGGGGGGGTGGGGGGGGGGGGGGGTGGGGGGGGGGGGGGGTGGGGGGGGGGGGGGGTGGGGGGGGGGGGGGGTGGGGGGGGGGGGGGGTGGGGGGGGGGGGGGGTGGGGGGGGGGGGGGGTGGGGGGGGGGGGGGGTGGGGGGGGGGGGGGGTGGGGGGGGGGGGGGGTGGGGGGGGGGGGGGGTGGGGGGGGGGGGGGGTGGGGGGGGGGGGGGGTGGGGGGGGGGGGGGGTGGGGGGGGGGGGGGGTGGGGGGGGGGGGGGGTGGGGGGGGGGGGGGGTGGGGGGGGGGGGGGGTGGGGGGGGGGGGGGGTGGGGGGGGGGGGGGGTGGGGGGGGGGGGGGGTGGGGGGGGGGGGGGGTGGGGGGGGGGGGGGGTGGGGGGGGGGGGGGGTGGGGGGGGGGGGGGGTGGGGGGGGGGGGGGGTGGGGGGGGGGGGGGGTGGGGGGGGGGGGGGGTGGGGGGGGGGGGGGGTGGGGGGGGGGGGGGGTGGGGGGGGGGGGGGGTGGGGGGGGGGGGGGGTGGGGGGGGGGGGGGGTGGGGGGGGGGGGGGGTGGGGGGGGGGGGGGGTGGGGGGGGGGGGGGGTGGGGGGGGGGGGGGGTGGGGGGGGGGGGGGGTGGGGGGGGGGGGGGGTGGGGGGGGGGGGGGGTGGGGGGGGGGGGGGGTGGGGGGGGGGGGGGGTGGGGGGGGGGGGGGGTGGGGGGGGGGGGGGGTGGGGGGGGGGGGGGGTGGGGGGGGGGGGGGGTGGGGGGGGGGGGGGGTGGGGGGGGGGGGGGGTGGGGGGGGGGGGGGGTGGGGGGGGGGGGGGGTGGGGGGGGGGGGGGGTGGGGGGGGGGGGGGGTGGGGGGGGGGGGGGGTGGGGGGGGGGGGGGGTGGGGGGGGGGGGGGGTGGGGGGGGGGGGGGGTGGGGGGGGGGGGGGGTGGGGGGGGGGGGGGGTGGGGGGGGGGGGGGGTGGGGGGGGGGGGGGGTGGGGGGGGGGGGGGGTGGGGGGGGGGGGGGGTGGGGGGGGGGGGGGGTGGGGGGGGGGGGGGGTGGGGGGGGGGGGGGGTGGGGGGGGGGGGGGGTGGGGGGGGGGGGGGGTGGGGGGGGGGGGGGGTGGGGGGGGGGGGGGGTGGGGGGGGGGGGGGGTGGGGGGGGGGGGGGGTGGGGGGGGGGGGGGGTGGGGGGGGGGGGGGGTGGGGGGGGGGGGGGGTGGGGGGGGGGGGGGGTGGGGGGGGGGGGGGGTGGGGGGGGGGGGGGGTGGGGGGGGGGGGGGGTGGGGGGGGGGGGGGGTGGGGGGGGGGGGGGGTGGGGGGGGGGGGGGGTGGGGGGGGGGGGGGGTGGGGGGGGGGGGGGGTGGGGGGGGGGGGGGGTGGGGGGGGGGGGGGGTGGGGGGGGGGGGGGGTGGGGGGGGGGGGGGGTGGGGGGGGGGGGGGGTGGGGGGGGGGGGGGGTGGGGGGGGGGGGGGGTGGGGGGGGGGGGGGGTGGGGGGGGGGGGGGGTGGGGGGGGGGGGGGGTGGGGGGGGGGGGGGGTGGGGGGGGGGGGGGGTGGGGGGGGGGGGGGGTGGGGGGGGGGGGGGGTGGGGGGGGGGGGGGGTGGGGGGGGGGGGGGGTGGGGGGGGGGGGGGGTGGGGGGGGGGGGGGGTGGGGGGGGGGGGGGGTGGGGGGGGGGGGGGGTGGGGGGGGGGGGGGGTGGGGGGGGGGGGGGGTGGGGGGGGGGGGGGGTGGGGGGGGGGGGGGGTGGGGGGGGGGGGGGGTGGGGGGGGGGGGGGGTGGGGGGGGGGGGGGGTGGGGGGGGGGGGGGGTGGGGGGGGGGGGGGGTGGGGGGGGGGGGGGGTGGGGGGGGGGGGGGGTGGGGGGGGGGGGGGGTGGGGGGGGGGGGGGGTGGGGGGGGGGGGGGGTGGGGGGGGGGGGGGGTGGGGGGGGGGGGGGGTGGGGGGGGGGGGGGGTGGGGGGGGGGGGGGGTGGGGGGGGGGGGGGGTGGGGGGGGGGGGGGGTGGGGGGGGGGGGGGGTGGGGGGGGGGGGGGGTGGGGGGGGGGGGGGGTGGGGGGGGGGGGGGGTGGGGGGGGGGGGGGGTGGGGGGGGGGGGGGGTGGGGGGGGGGGGGGGTGGGGGGGGGGGGGGGTGGGGGGGGGGGGGGGTGGGGGGGGGGGGGGGTGGGGGGGGGGGGGGGTGGGGGGGGGGGGGGGTGGGGGGGGGGGGGGGTGGGGGGGGGGGGGGGTGGGGGGGGGGGGGGGTGGGGGGGGGGGGGGGTGGGGGGGGGGGGGGGTGGGGGGGGGGGGGGGTGGGGGGGGGGGGGGGTGGGGGGGGGGGGGGGTGGGGGGGGGGGGGGGTGGGGGGGGGGGGGGGTGGGGGGGGGGGGGGGTGGGGGGGGGGGGGGGTGGGGGGGGGGGGGGGTGGGGGGGGGGGGGGGTGGGGGGGGGGGGGGGTGGGGGGGGGGGGGGGTGGGGGGGGGGGGGGGTGGGGGGGGGGGGGGGTGGGGGGGGGGGGGGGTGGGGGGGGGGGGGGGTGGGGGGGGGGGGGGGTGGGGGGGGGGGGGGGTGGGGGGGGGGGGGGGTGGGGGGGGGGGGGGGTGGGGGGGGGGGGGGGTGGGGGGGGGGGGGGGTGGGGGGGGGGGGGGGTGGGGGGGGGGGGGGGTGGGGGGGGGGGGGGGTGGGGGGGGGGGGGGGTGGGGGGGGGGGGGGGTGGGGGGGGGGGGGGGTGGGGGGGGGGGGGGGTGGGGGGGGGGGGGGGTGGGGGGGGGGGGGGGTGGGGGGGGGGGGGGGTGGGGGGGGGGGGGGGTGGGGGGGGGGGGGGGTGGGGGGGGGGGGGGGTGGGGGGGGGGGGGGGTGGGGGGGGGGGGGGGTGGGGGGGGGGGGGGGTGGGGGGGGGGGGGGGTGGGGGGGGGGGGGGGTGGGGGGGGGGGGGGGTGGGGGGGGGGGGGGGTGGGGGGGGGGGGGGGTGGGGGGGGGGGGGGGTGGGGGGGGGGGGGGGTGGGGGGGGGGGGGGGTGGGGGGGGGGGGGGGTGGGGGGGGGGGGGGGTGGGGGGGGGGGGGGGTGGGGGGGGGGGGGGGTGGGGGGGGGGGGGGGTGGGGGGGGGGGGGGGTGGGGGGGGGGGGGGGTGGGGGGGGGGGGGGGTGGGGGGGGGGGGGGGTGGGGGGGGGGGGGGGTGGGGGGGGGGGGGGGTGGGGGGGGGGGGGGGTGGGGGGGGGGGGGGGTGGGGGGGGGGGGGGGTGGGGGGGGGGGGGGGTGGGGGGGGGGGGGGGTGGGGGGGGGGGGGGGTGGGGGGGGGGGGGGGTGGGGGGGGGGGGGGGTGGGGGGGGGGGGGGGTGGGGGGGGGGGGGGGTGGGGGGGGGGGGGGGTGGGGGGGGGGGGGGGTGGGGGGGGGGGGGGGTGGGGGGGGGGGGGGGTGGGGGGGGGGGGGGGTGGGGGGGGGGGGGGGTGGGGGGGGGGGGGGGTGGGGGGGGGGGGGGGTGGGGGGGGGGGGGGGTGGGGGGGGGGGGGGGTGGGGGGGGGGGGGGGTGGGGGGGGGGGGGGGTGGGGGGGGGGGGGGGTGGGGGGGGGGGGGGGTGGGGGGGGGGGGGGGTGGGGGGGGGGGGGGGTGGGGGGGGGGGGGGGTGGGGGGGGGGGGGGGTGGGGGGGGGGGGGGGTGGGGGGGGGGGGGGGTGGGGGGGGGGGGGGGTGGGGGGGGGGGGGGGTGGGGGGGGGGGGGGGTGGGGGGGGGGGGGGGTGGGGGGGGGGGGGGGTGGGGGGGGGGGGGGGTGGGGGGGGGGGGGGGTGGGGGGGGGGGGGGGTGGGGGGGGGGGGGGGTGGGGGGGGGGGGGGGTGGGGGGGGGGGGGGGTGGGGGGGGGGGGGGGTGGGGGGGGGGGGGGGTGGGGGGGGGGGGGGGTGGGGGGGGGGGGGGGTGGGGGGGGGGGGGGGTGGGGGGGGGGGGGGGTGGGGGGGGGGGGGGGTGGGGGGGGGGGGGGGTGGGGGGGGGGGGGGGTGGGGGGGGGGGGGGGTGGGGGGGGGGGGGGGTGGGGGGGGGGGGGGGTGGGGGGGGGGGGGGGTGGGGGGGGGGGGGGGTGGGGGGGGGGGGGGGTGGGGGGGGGGGGGGGTGGGGGGGGGGGGGGGTGGGGGGGGGGGGGGGTGGGGGGGGGGGGGGGTGGGGGGGGGGGGGGGTGGGGGGGGGGGGGGGTGGGGGGGGGGGGGGGTGGGGGGGGGGGGGGGTGGGGGGGGGGGGGGGTGGGGGGGGGGGGGGGTGGGGGGGGGGGGGGGTGGGGGGGGGGGGGGGTGGGGGGGGGGGGGGGTGGGGGGGGGGGGGGGTGGGGGGGGGGGGGGGTGGGGGGGGGGGGGGGTGGGGGGGGGGGGGGGTGGGGGGGGGGGGGGGTGGGGGGGGGGGGGGGTGGGGGGGGGGGGGGGTGGGGGGGGGGGGGGGTGGGGGGGGGGGGGGGTGGGGGGGGGGGGGGGTGGGGGGGGGGGGGGGTGGGGGGGGGGGGGGGTGGGGGGGGGGGGGGGTGGGGGGGGGGGGGGGTGGGGGGGGGGGGGGGTGGGGGGGGGGGGGGGTGGGGGGGGGGGGGGGTGGGGGGGGGGGGGGGTGGGGGGGGGGGGGGGTGGGGGGGGGGGGGGGTGGGGGGGGGGGGGGGTGGGGGGGGGGGGGGGTGGGGGGGGGGGGGGGTGGGGGGGGGGGGGGGTGGGGGGGGGGGGGGGTGGGGGGGGGGGGGGGTGGGGGGGGGGGGGGGTGGGGGGGGGGGGGGGTGGGGGGGGGGGGGGGTGGGGGGGGGGGGGGGTGGGGGGGGGGGGGGGTGGGGGGGGGGGGGGGTGGGGGGGGGGGGGGGTGGGGGGGGGGGGGGGTGGGGGGGGGGGGGGGTGGGGGGGGGGGGGGGTGGGGGGGGGGGGGGGTGGGGGGGGGGGGGGGAGGGGGGGGGGGGGGGTGGGGGGGGGGGGGGGTGGGGGGGGGGGGGGGTGGGGGGGGGGGGGGGGGGGGGGGGGGGGGGGTGGTCCGTTCCTGCCTTCTCATCCTTCCATCCTTTTGCCTTCCCTTCTGCCACCCAGCTCAGCTACATTCTCTGAACGATGAGTTCGACTTGCTGCAAGAAGCGAAAGACGCCGAGCTGGATCGCCTCGAGCAGGAGCTCCAGGAAGCCAACGAGGAGATCCACACCTTGCGCTTGGACGCCGAGGAAGCCGCTGCTTTGCATGAGAACGAGATCGCCGGGCTGCAGGAGGAACTCTGCCGGCTGAAGGCTGAGCTGGAGCGGGTGCAGCTCGTCCGGAATGAGTACGACCTGGAGATGACCTCCTTGCGGGCTGAGATCAACATGAAAGAACCGGGCACCGGAGACAGCCAGCAACCCCCGGAAGTGACGGTTGTGACACATTATGACGACCAGAGTTCCAGTTCCCAGGATGAAATCACCAGGCTCCAAGGTACCGTGATCATAGTTGCTACCTGGGCAGTGGTGGGATCCAAAATTTTTAGTTACAGGTTCCCATGGTGGTGGGATTCAAACAGTGGCGTAGCGCCAGTGGGGCTGGGCGGGGCATGATGGGGGCGTGGCTGGGCATTCCGGGGGCGGGGCATTAATAATTTCTTTGTTAACTGTAAAAAAATCTTACTGTTAAAAAAAAAGTTCCTAATTTCCAGCTGGTATCTTTCTGTCCATAATTTAAACTCATTATAGCAAGTCCTATAATGCCAACAGAAACAACTACTTCTCCTCTAATTGACTGCTTGTCAAATACTTAATACTTTCAAATACTTAATTTTGTTTCTAGAAATCAAAAGAAGGAGACTTTCCTTAAACAAGGAACTTCACCAACAGGGAGAATTATCTCGTTTTCTACCTTCACTAACCAGCCACATAGGAAACAACAGGACTTTATGATTTTTGGACCTAATGGGATTTCTAACAGAAAAGCAGACCCAATTAGTAACCCCCTCTCGGCACACACAAATAATTAGTAACCCCCTCTCGGGAACTGGTGAGAACCTGCTGGATCCCACCTCTGTACCTGGGTAATCTTGGAGGACCAAGGCACTCACAGGTGCACTCTAATCTGGAGAACCGGGTTTGATTCCCCGTTCTGCCACTGAGCTGTGGAGGCTTATCTGGTGAACCGGGTTAGCTTGTGCACTCCAACACACGCCAGCTGGGTGACCTTGAGCTAGTCACAGTTCTTCGGAGCTCTCTCAGCCCCACCCACCTCACAGGGTGTTTGTTGTGGGAGGGGAAGGGAAAGGAGATTGTCAGCCCCTTTGAGTCTCCTTCAGGAGAGAAAGGAAGGATATAAGTCAAACTCTTCTTGCTTCGAAAACCTTACAGGCTGCCACAAAACGGCAGCCGCCGTTTGCATTTTAGTCTCACCGAGGAGATCCTCGTGCGGTGCTGGCAGATGCTGCCGATGCAACGTTTTAAAAAACCAGCACAGTCAAATCAAAACTCCAGCGGCCTATCACAAGCCTGACTGGGCAAGAAGCCGCCCTTTACCCGGCCCACTTTCCAAAATCTCCTGCCAGGAGTCGGCGAAGGTGTCGCTGGCACTGTGCCATGTTGGGGACGTAGGAATACCAATAAACATTTTAAGGGAAATAAAACAAGGATATGTAGCTGTGTGCGAAAAGATATCTCGCGTGGAAATCCATCCAAGGGCGCAGTGTGTCACCCCAGCTTGTGTGCTTTGCAGATGAGCTCCAGTGCTTGCGGAATCAGTACCAGGACCTCAGTGACGAGTACCAGATCTTGCAGCAGAGCAACAAGATCATGGTCCATCAGCTGGAGAGAATGGAGGCCTTGCACTACAGGTGAGGGGTCGTCTCATACATAAGAACATAAGAACATAAGAACAAGCCAGCTGGATCAGACCAGAGTCCATCTAGTCCAGCTCTCTGCTACTCGCAGTGGCCCACCAGGTGCCTTTGGGAGCTCACGTGCAGGATGTGAAAGCAATGGCCTTCTGCGGCTGTTGCTCCCCGAGCACCTGGACTGTTAAGGCATTTGCAATCTCAGATCAAGGAGGATCAAGATTGGTAGCCATAGATCGACTTCTCCTCCATAAATCTGTCCAAGCCCCTTTTAAAGCTACCCAGGTTAGTGGCCATCACCACCTCCCGTGGCAGCATATTCCAAACACCAATCGCACGTTGCATGAAGAAGTGTTTCCTTTTATTAGTCCTAATTCTCCCCCCCCCCAGCATTTTCAATGTATGCCCCCTGGTTCTAGTATTGTGAGAAAGAGAGAAAAATTTCTCTCTGTCCACATTTTCTACCCCATGCATAATTTTATAGACTTCAATCGTATCTCCCCTCAGACGTCTCCTCTCCAAACTAAAGAGTCCCAAACGCTACAGCCTCTCTTCATAAGGAAGGTGCTCCAGTCCCTCAATCATCCTCGTTGCCCTTCTCTGCACTTTTTCTATCTCTTTCTGGAGTATCCTTTTTTTTGAGATAATGGGTACGACCAGAACTGGACACATGGACTCTGGCAAGCGGTCGTGCATTCTACTGCTTTATATAAGGGCATGACAATCTTTGCAGTTTTATTATCAACTCCTTTCCTAATGATCCCCAGGATAGAGTTTGCCTTTTTCACAGCTGCCATGCATTGAGTTGACATACACAGTGTCGGTTGGCAGGCGGTGGGGGACAGCAGTCGGACCAGGGTCGTTTCCAGTGGAATGGTTTCTCTGGATGGGGGTGTCACAGCCCCAAACTTGTCCAGTGAAGGAATCAGTACTTTGGAAAGCAGAATTCATATTTATTGATTGCAAGCATAGAAAAGCTGTTGACTTGTATTGTCAGAACTGAATACATTAGAACAGGCAAAGCGTTATATCCCCTGACATAGATACATCAGGTCCACAAGACCCTCCCTATTTTTATTATTATTATTATTATTATTATTATTATTATTATTATTATTATTATTATTATTATTATTATTATTATTATTATTATTATTATTATTATTATTATTATTGTTGTTGTTGTTGTTGTTGTTGTTGTTGTTGTTGTTGTTGTTTGTTGTTGTTGTTGTCGCTATCAAGTATCAAGTATCGCTATCGCTATTCAACAAGTATCACATCGCTATCATTATATCGCTATCGCTATCGCTATCACATCACAGTATACTAGTAATATTAGTATTGTAGATTATTTATTTATTTATTTGATTTGATAAACCAGCCTACCTATTATTATTATTATTATTATTATTATTATTATTATTATTATTATTATTAGTAGTAGTAGTAGTAGTAGTAGTAGTAGTAGTAGTAGTAGCAGCAGCAGTAGTAGTAGTAGTAGTAGTGGTATTATTGGTATTATTGGTATTATTAGTATTAGTATTAGTATTAGTATTAGTATTATTAGTAGTATTAGTAGTATTAGTAGTAGTAGTATTAGTAGTAGTATTAGTATTAGTATTATTGTAGATTTCACAGCTGCCAGATCTTTAGCTGGTTGTTGGCCTTCATTACAATTTGAGCCTCACCCAGAGGCCTAGGAAGTTGTAATGTATCGTAGTATTCGTGCAGATCCCAGCAGGGCTGCCTTCTGAATTTGACAGATGTTGTTGTTGTTGTTGTTGTTGTTAATTACATTTGTATACTGCCCTTCCCCCGAAGGGCCTTACCTTGCCAGTGGCGGGAAAGTACACTCGTTCACTCACTCGTTCACTCACTCGTTCACTCACTCGTTCACTCACTCACTCACTCACTCACTCACTCACTCACTCACTCACTCACTCACTCACTCACTCACTCACTCACTCACTCACTCACTCACTCACTCACTCACTCACTCACTCACTCACTCACTCACTCACTCACTCACTCACTCACTCACTCACTCACTCACTCACTCACATTCCTCAGATGGTGCAGATCCCCCCCACTCTCCAATTGAGAGGAAGGGAAAGGAGCTTGAAAGCCACCTGGAGTCTCTTTACAGGACAGAAAAGTGAGATATAAATCCAAATTCTTCCAAGACAGGGGTGCTGCCGTGCCCCAGAGCCGCCGCTCTCCCCTCCACCCCTGTCCACCCCATTCCACAGAGCATCTCTTCCCGCAGTAGTTTTCCAGCCAACTCCCTCTCAGTGAACTTTCCCCCGACAGATCCAGAAGCAAGCTGGACGACGCGCTGTCGCTGGAGACCGACTCGGAGGAACTAGTCGAGCGCTACTACTTCAGCAGCAAGCGTACTAGCCTGGTGGGGACCGGCAGCGTCTGCTTCAAGTCGGTGGATGTCATCGGCTACGGCGGCAACGACTACGAGGAGGACAACCGGATGCCGATGCTGATGCCGATACTGACGGAGGAACGGAGCACATCCGAACTGCAGCTGCAGCTGGAGAACGAGGAGCAGAAGGTGGAGGTGGTCCAGGCCCAGGTGCGTGGGGTTCTTGCTCTCCTGGACGACCGGCACGCCGCCCGGTGCCTCTAAAACGGGGCAGCGGGGCCCCAGGCAGACACCCGCTCCCCCTTCCTCAAAGGCTGGGAAAGGTAGCTCCGTGAGGATGCTTTCATTTTCATTTTTATCCGTGAGGATACCGTCAAAGGGTAGCCGTGTTTTATTTGCAGTCGGTTTTGCAGCAGGGTTCAAGTCCAGTACCCCCCGACAGACCAACAAGATTTCGGGAGTATAATCTTGTAGCTCTGACGGAGGGAGTCTTAGTTGGGCGTCTTAGTTGATAGTTCCATGGGAATGTCAACTCAATGCATGGCAGCTGTGAAAAAGGCAAACTCTATGCTGGGGATCATTAGGAAAGGAGTTGATCATAAAACTGCAAGGATTGTCATGCCCTTATATAAAGCAGTGGTGCAACCGCACTTGGAGTCCTGTGCTCAGTTCTGGTCGCCACATCTCAAAAAGGATATCGAAGAGATAGAAAAAGGGCAGAGAAGGGCAACGAGGATGATTGAGGGACTGGAGCACCTTCCCTATGAGGAGAGGCTGCAGCGTTTGGGACTCTTGAGTTTGGAGAGGAGACGTCTGAGGGGGGATACGATTGAAGTCCATAAAATTATGCATGGGGTAGAAAATGTTGACAGAGAGAAATTTTTCTCTCTTTCTCACAATACTAGAACCAGGGGGCATCCATTGAAAATGCTGGGGGGAAGAATTAGGACTAATAAAAGGAAACACTTCTTCACGCAACGTGTGATTGGTGTTTGGAATATGCTGCCACAGGAGGTGGTGATGGCCACTAACCTGGATAGCTTTAAAAGGGGCTTGGACAGATTTATGGAGGAGAAGTCGATCTATGACTACCAATCTTGATCCTCCTTGATCTGAGATTGCAAATGCTTTAGCAGACCAGGTGCTCGGGAGCAGCAGCAGCAGAAGGCCATTGCTTTCACCTCCTGCATGTGAGCTCCCAAAGGCACCTGGTGGGCCTCTGCGAGTAGCAGAGTGCTGGACTAGATGGACTCTGGTCTGATCCAGCAGGCCAGTTCTAATGTTCTTAGGGAGTTCTGATGCTGGAAAGATAATTTCCTGAATATTTTGATGGTCTTTTAGACGCCGCTGGACTGAAATCGACACCTTGCTCTGTTATCACCCTCGTTACCTTTACTGGCATTTAAAAATTTAAATACAGAGCTCTGAAATCAGCTTAACTAACGCTGTTGTTCTCAGCCTTACAGCTACTGCAAGAAATTTAGCTACCGTTATTAGTAACCCTTGGGTTAAAAAATCTTCTAATAAATAGCTCACCGTCCTCTCATCAGATGGGGCACTTCATGAGTTTGTCAGAGGATGAATTCCATGTGGTGACCCCATGTCCCTATACCAGTGATGACGAACCTTTTCGAGACCGAGTGCCCAAACTGCAACCCAAAACCCACTTATTTATCGCATTGCCAACGTGGCAATTTAACCTGAATACTGAGGTTTTAGTTTAGAAAAAACGGTTGGCTCAGAGGCATGTGCCACTCGGGAGTAAGCTTGGTGGTAGTTGTTGGCTTTGCTTTGAAGCAACCGTGCAACTCTTCGAACGGGTGAATCACGACCTGTTTACTCAGGTTTACCCAGAAGCAAGTCCCATTGCCAGCAACCGAGCTTACTCCCAGGTAAAGGATCGCGCTTTAGTCCTTTGCATGAAAATCAGTGTGGTTTAACAGTGCTTAACAGAGTTACCTACACTGCTTCCCCAAAACTAGGTGTAAGGTTTAATGTTAATAATCGAGCCCAGCGGCCCAGGCCAGCCTAGATGTGTGTGGGGGGGTGATCCCCCCCCACATGATGAACTCTGTTTGCGTGTGCCCACAGAGAGGGCTCTGAGTGCCACCTCTGGCACCCGTGCCATAGGTTCGCCATCACTGCCCTATAGGCTAGGGGTCTGCAACCTGCGGCTCTCCAGATGTTCTTGGACTACAAATCCCATCAGCCCCTGCCAGCATGGCCAATTGGCCTGATGGGAATTGTAGTCCATGAACATCTGGAGAGCCGCAGGTTGCAGACCCCTGCTATAGGCCATACGCCTCAAGCTATGACTGGCCAGTGCTCAACAGACTCAGGTGACTTATTGGCCCCTTCTGGGGACCGTGCCGCACGGGGCTGTAGGTGGGCTGCAGCCAGTCCGAGCGTCGCAGAAAGGCAGGCTGAGAAAGCGAGAGGAAGAGCGTGGCTTGCCCCTCACCCCTCTCCCCACATTTCCTTCTCCCCCTCCCCCCCCGCAGTGCGACAGCGCCCAGGACACGCTCCGCGAGATGGAGAGCAAGTATCAGGTCAGCCGCGAGGAGTGGGAACGGCTTCAAGAGGAGCTGCGGCTGTGCAAAGAGGAGATCGAGAGGCTCAACGGCACCATCCCTGTCGGGGGACGGGTAATGCCGCGGAGGGATCGGGGACCAGGGCTGCAGGAGGGACGTGGGTGATGCTGTTTAGCCAAGGGATCCATCAGCTTTTTTTTTTTTTGCTAGGGCCAGTTTCAGGCGGGTAAATGTCGGAGACGATCTTTGAGTCCAGTACGCTTTGAAGACCGACATGATGTTCCAGGCAGTGGTGGAATTCAAAGGATTTAACAACCGGTTCCGGTGGTGGGATTCAAATAATTTAACAACCGGTTGCATGCAAGCACCATTTTAACAACCGGTTCTGCCGAAGTGGTGCGAACCGGCTGAATCCCGCCACCGGTTCCAGGCCATAAGCTTTTAAGAGTGAAGAGTCCATACCAGGGGGCGTAGCTAGGGAAAATGGAGCCCAGGGAAAATGGAGTCCGGAGCAGACCCTGCCAGGCCGGGCATAGTGGGGTGAGGGTGGAAGGGGTGTGGGGCGCCTGTCCCCGCCCCGCCTGGGGCACCCGTTCCTGCCCCGTGGTAGCTACGCCACTGATCCCTACATCTGATAGGCTTTTGACTCTCAAAAGGTTATACTCTGGAAATCTTACTGGCCTCTAGCGCACTACAGGACTCAAATCCTTATTCATTTTATTATTTATTTATTATGAATTTTATATACCGCCCTCCCCCTGAGGGCTCAGGGCGGTTCACAACAATTTTATTGGTTATTTATTGGTTATATTTATATACCGCCCTCCCCCGGAGGGCTCAGGGCGGTGACAAGGTTAAAGCATACATTAAAACATAATTTAAATGCCAATTACATAAAAACAGAACCCACTTTAAAAATGTGGATGGCGTCTGGCTACCCCCCCTCCCTCCCCTTGTGCCCACGGGAGGCCGCCTTCTGCTCTCAAGCGACAACCCCTTGTATTCCCTGCCTTAGAAGCAGTTTGAGAAGCCGTGGGATCTCTGGGCAATTACCCACCGGCGCCCGAGGGCACCGTGGGACCAGAAGCGCTTCGGGGCAAGAAATCACGTCCCGATGCGCTTCCTCTCGCCCCGCGTGTGCTTCTGGCTGTCTGCAGGAGAGCGAGGGCACTTCCGGCTCCACTTTTTGTGCCAGTGGGGCCAGGGCGGGGAACAGCCTGCAATGGGTAACCGGCCCCTCTCTTTCTCTCACTCTCTCTTTTGTGGTCCTCAAACGGCCAGCTGGCTCAGTGGATTGAGCTAATACAATCAAGGCTGGTGAACATCCATCCATCCATCCATCCATCCATCCATCCATCCATCCATCCATCCATCCATCCATCCATTCATCCATCCATCCATCCATCCATCCATCCATCCATCCATCCATCCATCCATCCATCCATCCATCCATCCATCCATCCATCCATCCATCCATCCATCCATCCAAATCCATCCATCCAAATCCGTCCATCCATCCAAATCCATCCAAATCCATCCAAATCCATCCAAATCCACCCACCCATCCTCCCATCCCCCCATCCCCCCACGCATCCCCCCACCCACCCATCCACCCATCCATCCATCCCTCCACCCATCCATCCATCCATCCATCCATCCATCCATCCATCCATCCATCCATCCATCCATCCATCCATCCATCCATCCATCCATCCATCCATCCATCCATCCATCCATCCATCCATCCATCCATCCATCCATCCATCCATCCATCCATCTATGGGTTTTTATACCGCCCTACCCCCCAAAGGGCTCTGGGCGGTGCACAACATAATTTCCTCATACAGCATATACAAACAAAACCCCATTAAAATTAAATTAAAATTAAAACACAGCGGTAAAATTAACAAAGATGGCGTCAGCAATAAACCCCAATTAAAACCCTCCCTAAGAGGGGGGAAGAAGAACAAAAAAGTGGGTCCCCCAGATGGCAAAGGGAACTCCGAGCCGGAGGAGTAGAAGGGGCACTTCAATCAGCGGCTGGGCACGCCAAAAGCCCGGCGGAACAACTCAGTCTTACAGGCCCTGCGGAATTCACCAAGATCCTGCAGGGCCTGGACAGCTAGAGGGAGAGTGTTCCACCAGGCAGGGGCTGAGAAGGAAAGAACTGTGGCCAAGTGGTGCCCGAGCACCCGCCTTGCCTAAAGAGAGCCCTGGGTTTGTTTCCCAGCATCTCCCATTTAAAAATGATCTCCCGCAACAGTGGTGAGAGAGATCGAAGGCTCAGGCCTTGGCGATCCCCTCCCAGTCCAACAGAGTGAGGCGGTTCGACGCTGTACGCGACGGCTTCTTACGCTCGCGCGGCTGGGCAGGTTCTCTTTAGAGGTTCGGCTTCAATTTGGCAGGAGCGAAGTCGGAGGGCTGCCTCAAGCACAGAACGAGAGAACCTGGAGAATTAAATGTAATTAGCTCAGAGAAACCCAGAGGGGTCTCGGAGTAGATTAAAATTAATTCTTCCACATGCACTGGTTGTCTCTGGAGGGGTGGGGGTGTTGCTCAATTTGTGAGGGCCATTGGGAGTCGGGTAAAACTGCCTTGCGGGTTGTGGCTGGCTGCATGCCTGCTCGATGGATCCTCCCAGCCCAGGGGTCTGCAACCTGTGTGCTCTCCAGATGTTCGTGGACTACAATTCCCATCAGCCCCTGCCAGCATGGCAAATTGATCTGCATGTACGGGAAGGGACCTAAATCACAGGTAAGGGTGATTCTGCACAACGTATTTATAATGATTGCAACTCGTTTTAAATACGCTGTGTGGAATCCACGATTAGAATCAGTTTTGCGCTCGCTTTCTTGTTTGACTCTGTGACTTACTTTTGAGAACACCTGTTGTGCGGTCAGCGGCTTGCAAAGATTTCGCGTTTCTATATGCGATTTGAATCTGATTACATTTAGTCTCAGTGCATTCCTGTGCAAAATTACTCCCACGGGAAGTCATTTATTTAGCCTGGAATAAGCCTGCCTACTGCTGTTCTGCCTGAGTTCTGGGAAGCTCCCCCTAACTTTCCTTAAAAGTATAGGAAAGCATGTTCATGAAGCATGTTCAGCAGGGGCTGATGGGAACTGTAGTCCATGAACGTCTGGAGAGCCACAGGTTGCAGACCCCTTTCAGCTGCTTTGTGGAGCAGATTAGTCCGATTCCCAGTTGCTCCCCTGTGAAAGTTAAGAAGAACATAAGAATATAAGAACTAGCCTGCTGGATCAGACCAGAGTCCATCTAGTCCAGCACTCTGCTACTCACAGTGGCCCACCAGGTGCCTTTGGGAGCTCACATGCAGAATGTGAAAGCAACGGCCTTCTGCTGCTGCTGCTGCTCCTGAGCACCTGGTCTGCTAAGGCATTTGCAATCGGAGATCAAGGAGGATCAAGATTGGTAGCCATAGATCGACTTCTCCTCCATCAATCTGTCCAAGCCCTTTTTAAAGCTATCCAGGTGAGTGGCCATCACCACCTCCTGTGGCAGCATATTCCAAACACCGATCACATCACACGTTGCGTGAAGAAGTGTTTCCTTTTATTAGTCCTAATTCTTCCCCCCCGCATTTTCAATGAACGCCCCCTGGTTCTAGTATTGTGAGAAAGAGGGAAAAATTTCTCTCTGTCAACATTTTCTACCCCAGGCATAATTTTATAGACTTCAATCATATCCCCCTCAGACGCCTCCTCTCCAAACTAAAGAGTCCCAAACGTTGCAGTCTCTCCTCATAAGGAAGGTGCTCCAGTCCCTCGATCACCTCGTTGCCCTTCTCTGCACTTTTTCTATCTCTTCTGTTTTGGTACCTGCCCACCCATCCAGAATCCTGAAACTCACATGGGTGGAGCCTGACCCTTCATTGATCCGCTCCACCTCCCTCATTCTGCCCGGGGTGGGAAGAAGGGGGCTGGATCCGGGCAGAAGGTGCTACCAAAGGACTCCTGGGGACCTGTCGCTTGAAGCTCACAGACCGGCGTTGTTAAAATGGGGACGGCTGCATGGAAACGTTACTTGGGACGAGGCACATTTGCCTGATTCAATAGAATCTCGGATCCGGTTCATGGGATTCGGGAAACGTTTCGCTCCCCGTGCATCTGTTTCACGTAGAGGTGTTCGCGCGGCCGCTTTCAAGAGGTGGGGGTCTGTTGGCTCCGAGGCGTGCATCAGAATCGGCCTCCAGGGGTGTTGCGAATTCTCTGCCAGCTCGATCCCCAGTCGGGAGCTGGAGGAATTCAGTGGTTCCCCCTGCGCTGTGCAAACCTACCCGGATCTGTCGCCGGGCCCCCTCGGGCCAAGACTGCCGCAGACCAGAGACCCCCAAAGGTCTAATCTCTCTCTTTTCTCTCTCATCCCGCCTCGGCCCATCTCCCCCTTGTGGTGTCCCGTGGCCTCACCCCCCGCTGCATTCCACGCTTCCCCCTCCTCCCCAGGCCCCCCCCACACCCGACCCCCCCATGATCTCACTCCCTCTCATAGGACTGGTTGTCATAGTGGCTCTGCTCTGGTGCTGGTGGGCCGAGACCTCTTCGTAACCCCGATCAGGTATTGGTATCTGCTTCTTCCTCCGAGCTGTGCTTCGCTTCGCTTTTGGCCGCCCGCATGCCGGACCGCTGCGGTCCCCTCCCTGGCTTCTGTGGCTTTGTGTCTGTGCCCCCCCCTTCCCTTCCCTTCAGTCACATCTTCCTTTCCTGCCTAACCCCCCCTCCAGTCTCCTCCGGTCTCATCCGCTCCTGTACTCACAGTGACCCCCTCTGGCCAGCTGCATTAACTCTCTGGTGCGGACAGCAGGGGAGGGACTAAGGCTCTGTAATTAAACATCTGCCCTGGAGAACAGCTACCAGTCAGAGTAGACAATACTGATCTTCACAGACCAAGGGTCTGAGTCAGCGGAAGGCAGCTTTGTGTGTTCATGGGTGAATCGGCTCTTTAACTTGCTGGGAAATACTGGTTCTGGTGGGTTTTCCGGGCTGCGTGGCCGTGGTCTGGTGGATCTTGTTCCTAACGTTTCGCCTGCATCTGTGGCTGGCATCCTCAGATGTTTGTCTGTTTGTTTGTTTATTTATTTATTTCCGTTTTTAAACCGCCCTCCCCTGGAGGGCTCAGGGCGGTGTACATCAACATCGTATAAATACAATTATAAAAACAATCTATAACAATATTAAATTCATAGAATTTAAACAATTTAAAATTTGCAGATGGCGACTTATCCCAACCCCATTCCCGCCCATGGGAGACCAAGATGGTATGAGGGTCAGATGGTCATCCCGGCTGGCCAAACGCCTGGCGGAACAGGTCCGTTTTGCAGGCCCTTCGGAAACTCTGAAGGTCCAGCAGGGCCCTGGTCTCCTTAGGGAGCCTTGTCCCACCAGTAGTAGGGGCTTAGGGCAGTAAAGCCTCTGGCCCCTTGTTGAGGCCAGCCTGGATCTTTTGAGCCAGGGATTTCCAGCAACCGCTCCTCTGTAGAGTGGAGGGCCCTAGTAGGGCAATACGGGGAGATGCGGTCCCTCAGGATATGTAGGCCCAATGCCGTCAGCTTGATGGCCTTAAAGGTCAAAACCAGCACTTTGAAGATGGCCCGAACTCCCCAATGGGCAGCCAGTGTAGATGTAGGTGGATAGGACCGGAGTAATCCGTTCCCAGCTAGCTGTTCCTGTAAGTAGTCTGGCTGCCGCGATGACATTGAACGAAGTTTCACTTCCTCGGATCACCGGTTAGAGGCAGGCCAGCTGAGCTGCAAGCACAATAATCCAGCATAGAGGTGACCATTGCATGGATCACTGTGGCCAGGTCAGAACGGGACAGATACGGGGCCAATTGTCTCGCCTGTCGCAGATGATAAAAAGCGATTCGGGCAGTTTGAGTGACCTGGACCTCCATCGATAATGTTGGGTCCAAAGTCACGTGCAAGTATCACAGAGGAAAGCCTCTTAGAGGGAAGAGAGGCACAGTGTGTAACAGACTTCCCTCTGTGATACTTGGGCGAAACGTTTGGAACAAGATCCACCAGACCATGGCCACGCAGCCCGGAAAGCCCACAATAGCTAGTTGAGTCTGGCCGCGAAAGCCTTCAACAATACATTATTGGGGAAACTTCTGGTGCACGGCTGCACCCAGGCATAAGGAACGTTTGTTTATCTATTATTTATTTATTTACAACTTTACATAAGAACATAAGAACTAGCCTGCTGGATCAGACCAGAGTCCATCTAGTCCAGCTCTCTGCTACTCGCAGTGGCCCACCAGGTGCCTTTGGGAGCTCACAGGCAGGAGGTGAAAGCAACGGCCTTCTGCTGCTGCTGCTCCTGAGCACCTGGTCTGCTAAGGCATTTGCAATCTCAGATCAAGGAGGATCAAGATTGGTAGCCATAGATCGACTTCTCCTCCATAAATCTGTCCAAGCCCTTTTTAAAGCTATCCAGGTGAGTGGCCATCACCACCTCCTGTGGCAGCATATTCCAAACACCAATCACACATTGCGTGAAGAAGTGTTTCCTTTTATTAGTCCTAATTCTTCTCCCAAGCATCTTAGAGGGAAGAGGGACACAGTGTGTAACAGACTTCTCCCTGTGATACACCCCTGAAGATGCCAGCCACAGATGCAGGCGAAACGTTTGGAACAAGAACCACCAGACCACAGCCATGCAGCCCGGAAAGCCCACAATAGCTAGTTGAGTTTGGCCGTGAAAGCCTTCGACAATACATTACTGGGGAAACTTCTGGTGCATGGCTGCACCCAGGCATAAGGAACGTTTATTTATCTATTGTTTATTTACAACTTTACATTTATACCCTGCGTTTTTCTGAAGACTCAAGGTGGCTAACTGTCAAATCCCTACGAAACAATAAGCAATGCAACATTTAAAACGTCATAAGTACAATTAAAACCAATGAAAAACAGTTTGCAATAAGTGCAGTAGTTTAGCAGATAGCTGGCGTCACCACACAAAGGCGTACGAGAAGAATGAATGCGTAGCCATGCCTAGACAGGGACCAGGATGATCTTTTTAAAGAGGGGGGTGCCCGGCAGGAAAAGCCCAGATAAAACACACACACACACACCCCGTTTTGTTGTCGCCGTGGCCTGGGTCTAAACCAGTGGTTCTCAACCTTCCTGATGCCGTGACCCTTTAATACAGTTCCTCATATTGTGGTGACCCCCAACCCTAACATTTAAGAGCTGCAGTGGCGTAGGAGGTTAAGATCTCGTGTATCTAATCTGGAGGAACCGGATTTGATTCCCAGCTCTGCCGCCTGAGTTGTGGAGGCTTCTCTGGGGAATTCAGATTAGCCTGTGCACTCCCACACACGCCAGCTGGGTGACCTTGGGCTAGTCACAGCTTCTGGGAGCTCTCTCAGCCCCACCCACCTCACAGGGTGTTTGTTGTGAGGGGGGAAGGGCAAGGAGATTGTCAGCCCCTTTGAGTCTCCTGCAGGAGAGAAAGGGGGGATATAAATCCAAACTCCTCCTCCTCCTCCTCCTCCTCCTCCTCCTCCTCCTCCTCTTCTTCTTCTTCTTCTTCTTCTCCAATTTACAGATGGAGAACACTGATGCAGAGAGTCCTAGGCGACCCCTGTGAAAAAGGGGTCCCGACTCCCAGGTTGAGACCCGCTGGTCTAAACCGAGCGTCCCCCATAGCGCTGGCACCGCAGGAGATGCTTGGCTCAGCTTGCTCCAATCTGCCCTTGGTGCAGAGACCAGCCAAATTCTTCTTCTTTATTGATTTATTTATTCACTTTATTTATATTCCTCCTTTTCCCCTAATGGGGGCCCCAAAGTGGCTTACACCATTCTCCCCTCTTCTGCTTTTTCGTCACAACAACCCCGTGCGGTATGTTAGGCGGAGACTGGCCCAAAGTCACCCAGCAGGCTTTCTTAGCAGAGTAGGATTTCGCACCTGAGTCTCCCACATCCTACTCTGACTGGCTCTCATTTCTAAAAGAGACAGTCAGTGGTGGGATCCAAACATTTTAGTAACAGGTTCCCATGGTGGTGGGATTCAAATAGTGGCGTAGCGCCAATGGGACTGGGCGGGGCACGGCGGGGGCGTGGCCGGGCATTCCGGGGGCGGGGCATTAATCATTTCTCTGTTACTGTAAAAAACTCTTACTGTAAACAAAAAAGTTCCTAATTTCCAGCTGGTATCTTTCTGTCCATAATTTAAACTCATTATAGCAAGTCCTATTGTCTACTGCCAACAGAAACAACTACTCCTCTAATTGACTGCCTGTCTAATACTTACTATATATACTCGTGTATAAGTCGACCCGCATATAAGTCGAGGCACCTAATTTTACCAAAAAAACCTGGGAAAACTTATTGACTCGCGTATAAGTCGAGGGTGGGAAATGCAGCATCAATTGAGGCATCAGTAGGTTAAATGTTTTTGAATATTTATTTCAAAGAAAAACAGTAAACTGGCTCTGTAAGTGGAAAAGAGGGTCAACAAGAACAATATGGTATCAACAATAACTTTAAAAGTACAAAAACCTTAGCTCAACCAGCAACCAAGCTAAAACACAAGAGATCAAATACTTCAAAACTGGATTCCTCATCATCATCTGCATGTCCAAATGTAACCCACCTTAGATTTTGTGAGGGATATTATCAGAAATGGAAAATCTATTAGCTTCCATTGTAAACAATGGGGGATGGGGCATCCCTTTGGGGGTCAAGAACTTTGGATCCCCTGACCCAGACTTCACCAAACCTGGGTTGGATCATAAAGAGACTCCCCTGATGATAGCAGCCAGGTTTGGTGAAGTTTGGTTCAGAGAGTCCAAAGTTATGGACCCTCAAAAGGGTAGCCCCATCTACTAATAGCTCCCATTGAAAACAATGGGGAATGGGGGCACCTCCTTTGGGGGTCCATAACTTTGGGCCCCCTGAACCAAACTTTACCAAACTTGGCTGGTATCATCAGGAGAGTCTTCTGAGGGTACCCTGGTGCCTCTAGCATAAAAACTGCGCCCCCTGCTGGCCGGCAAAGTAAAAACACACAAAATTTTTTAATGACCCACATATAAGTCGAGGGGAGCTTTTTCAGCATTAAAAATGTGCTGAAAAATTCGACTTATAGATGAGTATATACGGTAATACTTTCAAATACTTAATTTTGTTTCTAGGAATCAAAAGGAGGATACTTTCCTTAAACCAGGAACTTGACCATATTTCTAAAACATGTTTTTAAAACAGCCCAACAGGGAGAATTATCCCGTTTTCTACCTTCGCTAACCAGCCACATAGGAAACAACAGGACTTTATGATTTTTGGACCTAATGGAATTTCTAACGGAGAAGCAGATCCAATTAGTAACCCCCTCTCGGCACACGCAAATAATTAGTAACCCACTCTCGGGAACTGGTGAGAACCTGCTGGATCCCACCTCTGGAGACAGTGGTTGTCCCGTGGGTGATGCCTCTCCGATTCAGTTCCTTGATTTATTAATAATAATATTAAGAGTTTGTTTTTATAGCCCATTTTTCTCAAAGCAGCTTACGATCACCTTCCATTCTCCCCCCCCCCCACAATAGATACCTTGTGAAGCACGTGAGACTGAGAGAGTTCTGAGAGACCTGTGACTGGTCCAAGATTACCCGGCAGGAAAGTAGGAGTGGGGAAACAAATCCAGTTCACCAGATAAGAGTCTGCTGTTCATGTGGAGGAGCAGGGAATCCAGTCATAAGAACATAAGAACAAGCCTGCTGGATCAGACCAGAGTCCATCTAGTCCAGCACTCTGCTACTCGCAGTGGCCCACCAGGTGCCTTTGGGAGCTCACGTGCAGGATGTGAAAGCAATGGCCTTCTGCGGCTGCTGCTGCTCCTGAGCACCTGGTCTGCTAAGGCATTTGCAATCTCAGATCAAGGAGGATCAAGATTGGTAGCCACAATCCTGGTTCTCTGGATTAAAGTCCACCATTCATGTGGAGGAGTGGGGAACCAAACCCAGTTCTCCAGATTAGAATCCACATCTCTTAAACACTACACCACGTTGGAGAACTATGAGATTTGCCAGCAGACTAGTCAAACATATGTCGAAATTGCCCTGCTGTGAGGATCAAGGGATGGCATCGTTATACTTCCTGGGACGCATTCCGAAATACATCTGATCCCGCAGATTCGAGCCCTCTGCATGTGAACTGGGAGCTAAGTGTGCTTTCCCAGGTATCCAGCAGAGGGCAGTGTGTACCACTGGACGTGGCAGATGTATTCATAGTCTGACAGTTTGAGGGACCTGGAATTTAAGGCCATGTAAATCATCAGATTAAATCATACACTATATGTGGGTAACTGCCCAACAGTTATCCTACTTCCCCCCCTCCCCACAGGCCCCAGCGGTTGGTGCTCCCGTTAGTGAAGGTCTTAAGTGTTACACTATGCCAGTGGTGGTGAACCTATGGCACGGGTGCCAGAGGTGGCACTCAGAGCCCTCTCTGTGGGCACGCACAGAGTCGCTCCCACGCCCCCCCCCCCCCCACACACATCTAGGCTGGCCTGGGCCTCTGGGCTCTGGGCCTCTGGGCCTGGGCCTCTGAGCATTAAGCCTAAGACCTAGTTTTGGGGAAGCAGTGTAGGTAACCCTGTTAAGCGCTGTTAAACCCCACTGATTTTCATGCGAAGAACTAAAGCGCGATCCTTTACCTGGGAGTAAGCTCGGTTGCTGGCAATGGGGCTTGCTTCTGAGTAAACCCTCCAAGGGTCGTGATTCACCCGTTGGAAGAGTTGCACAGTTGCTTCAAAGCCAAGCCACCGACTACCACCAAGCTTACTCCCGAGCAACGCACACCTCGGAGTTAACCGTTTTTCCTGCACTAAAACCTCAGCATTCAGGTTAAATGGCCGCGTTGGCCCTTTGCGACAAATAAGTGGGTTTTGGGTTGCAATTTGGGCACTCGGTCTCGAAAAGGTTCGCCATCACTGCCCTATGCCCTAGAAGTAGCAGCACTTGCTGTTATAGAAATAATCCCGCAAAGCACCGAAACGCCATTCCGCGTTGTGTTTGACCTCACCTGAATGAAGGGAGCTTGCCTGGTAATTGTGGCTCCCTCTGCAGGGTTCAGAACCCCACCTAAAGGGCCATTCTCTGATTGGTCAGAACTCTTGTCCATGGGATTCTTTTAAAGTCAGATTTTGCAACAAGAATGATGCAAAACAGCCCCTCTGTGCACACAGGATATTTGTTTGTTGTGGATGCAGAATTGTCTAAAACAGCGAAGATTGTCATGCCCTTCTATAAAGCCGTGGTGCGACCGCACTTGGAGTCCTGTGTTCAGTTCTGGTCGCCACATCTCAAACAGGATATCGAAGAGATAGAAAAAGTGCAGAGAAGGGCAACGAGGATGATTGAGGGACTGGAGCACCTTCCTTATGAGGAGAGGCTGCAGCGTTTGGGACTCTTTAGTTTGGAGAGGAGACGGCTGAGGGGGGATAGGATTGAAGTCTATAAAATTATGTCTGGGGTAGAAAATGTGGACAGAGAGAAATTTTTCTCTCTTTCTCACAATACATTGAAAATGCTGGGGGGAAAGAATTAGGACTAATCAAAGGAAACACTTCTTCACGCAACGTGTGATTGGTGTTTGGAATATGCTGCCACAGGAGGTGGTGATGGCCACTCACCTGGATAGCTTTAAAAGGGGCTTGGATAGATTTATGGAGGAGAAGTCTATCTATGGCTACCAATCTTGATCCTCTTTGATCTTAGATTGCAAATGCCTTAGCAGACCAGGTGCTCGGGAGCAAAAGCAGCAGAAGGCCATTGCCTTCACATCCTGCAGGTGAGCTCCCAAAGGCACCTGGTGGGCCACTGCGAGTAGCAGAGAGCTGGACTAGATGGTCTGGTTAAACTGGTCTGGTTAAACTGGCTTGTTCTTATGTCTGAGGTGGAGAAGTTGGGGGATTCCATGCAACATAAATATAACATCTTTAAGACATTATTAAAAGATCCATTGTGGCATTTTGTGTTCCCACAGCATGGGAGAACACAAGCGTTGTCAGCCAGAATGGATCTTTCCCCCCATCTGCTGCTCTTGATGCCCGTTAGTTGTGTGCTGCAACACACAAACTAATTCCTACAGAGATTTCCTTTGCTTGCAGCTCGTCTAGTTGCTATTTTGCTGTAAATTGTAGATGAATAAAGTTTGTTGAGTCTACCGATCCTGCGCACATATCATTTTTTCCCTTTTTGTGTGTTTGTTTTGAGGGGGGCGTCTGCGAAGCTACAGCGACACAAACATGCGCATATTGCAGCTTCTCTAATAGTGTTGACGTAGCTTCGCAGACAGCCCCCTCAAAACAAAGGAACAAAAAAAAAGAAAAACGACACGTGCATGCTATTGCTAGGCTAAACAAACTTTATTCGTCTGCTTTTTACAATGAAATAGCAAATGGATGAGCTTCAAGCAGAGGAAACCTCTGTGGGAAATCTCCCCGGAGAATCCGTTGCAGCCCACGGCAGGTGCGAGTGGGGGAAATAAAAGGAAGAGGTTTGGGCAGGAGAAATAAAGCATTTCCTGCCTGCTGACGTTGGTTCAGTAGTCAGGAAACATCTTCGTCCCGGGTTGCGGGGAAAAGATCGCTAGTTTAGTGGGTTTTTTAATAAAAAAACCTGGGTTGAGAGGAATATAACGGGCTGAACTTGTCTTGGGAAGAGAGCTGTGCAGAGTTCTTCCCCAAAACGCTGTTTATAACATCGTGAAAACATTATATTTGTGCTGCGTAGAGTCCACCAATGTGTCTGTGCTGGAATGAGCAATTTGGGCTTGCAGAATAGAAGAAGAAGAAGGAGAGTTTGGATTTATATCCCCCCTTTCTCTCCTGCAGGAGACTCAAAGGGGCTGACAATCTCCTTGCCCTTCCCCCCTCACCACAAACACCCTGTGAGGTAGGTGGGGCTGAGAGAGCTCCGAGAAGCTGTGACTAGCCCAAGGCCACCCAGCTGGCGTGTGTGGGAGTGCCCAGGTGAATCTGAATTCCCCAGATAAGCCTCCACAGCTCAGGCGGCAGAGCTGGGAATCAAACCCGGTTCCTCCAGATTAGATACACGAGCTCTTAACTTCCTATGCCAAGGAGGTTCGGAAGCTGTGACAGTAGAGAAGTCAAGGCACACGGGCCGGCGGGCCGGGCCGCGTTCTCTAGATTTCCCAACAAAGCCGACTGTCAGTGAAATCCAGTTTATTGACAGAAAATCAGAGGAGTTGCCTTCGGGGCAGGATCCTTGTCCAATCTGAAAATAGGCACAAACCCCCCCACCCCCCC
Source organism: Sphaerodactylus townsendi (assembly GCF_021028975.2). Lineage (NCBI taxonomy): Eukaryota > Metazoa > Chordata > Lepidosauria > Squamata > Sphaerodactylidae > Sphaerodactylus > Sphaerodactylus townsendi. The sequence goes on along the minus strand of NC_059430.1, from coordinate 5,753,859 downwards.
ACCCCCCAGAAATAACTACCTCCGCCCCTCTTCTCAATCCCAATTATCCGGCAGCTGCTCTTCTCAAGCTTGGCTCAGCTGTGCAGCCCCACAAGTCTCAGATAATCCCTCCAAAGTTCTCATGCGAAGGTCGTTCCTTAACAAGCCAAAGCAACACACACGAGAAAGCGAAAGTCAGCACGCTGAATACAGGCAGACATTTCCCTAGACGCTGCATCTCCTGCTCCCCACTGGAAACCCCTGGCAAGCAGAGACGTATGGCCTATAGCCATGGTGGCGAACCTTTGGCACTCCAGATGTTATGGACTACAATTCCCATCAGCCCCTGCCAATTGGCTATGCTGGCAGGGGCTGATGGGAATTGTAGTCCATAACATCTGGAGTGCCAAAGGTTCGCCACCACTAGCCTATAGGGACATGGGGGCACCCATATCTCCTGGTCACATTGGGGGGCGCAGTGCGAAAGCTGGCCTGCACGGAGGCTGGGGGCAGGACATAGGGGCGTGGCCAGAGATGGGATCCAGCAGGTTCCCACAGGTTCCCGAGAGTAGGTGACTAATTATTGGTGTGTGCCGAGAGCGGGGTTACTAATGGGTGATTTTGCCACGTGATTTTTGCCTTAGTTACACCCCTCCTCTCAGCAGCAGCGCGCAGAACTGGAAGCAGTCTAGCAGGAGGTGCACCGGCGTGCGTGGCAGCCTGCGCCTGCGTGCATTCGCTTCCTGCCCAAGGACTGGCGCAGCGGCTGCGTCCTTGCCACAGCCCTGCCCAGGAATGCCCGGCCACGCCCCCGTCGTGCCCCGCCCAGCCCCATTGGCGCTACGCCACAGTTTGAATCCCACCACCATGGGAACCAGTTACTAAAATTTTTGGATCCCACCACTGGGCGTGGCCCCACCCCCCCAGCCTGCATGGAGTTTGGGGGCGGGGCTCAGGGCATGGCCCCACCCCTAAGCCCTGCCCCCCAGCCTCCGTGTAGGCCAGCTTTTGAAAGCCGGCCTGCATGGAGGCTGGGGAGGCAGGGGCTCAAGGGCGGGGGTCCACCCCGAGCCTCGCCCCCGGGGGTGGCGGGGTGCCCAGAGAAGGAGTTGTCTCCTGGTGCCATCCCCCCCGATACGCCTCTGCTTCCAAGATGGAACAATCTTGTCTTGGCAGTAATCAAGAGGAACTACGTGAGCAGCAGTGGCATAGGAGGTTAAGAGCTCGTGTATCTAATCTGGAGGAACTGGGTTGGATTCCCAGCTCTGCCGCCTGAGCTGTGGAGGCTTATCTGGGGAATTCAGATTAGCCTGGGCACTCCCACACATGCCAGCTGGGGGACCTTGGGCTAGTCACAGCTTCTCGGAGCTCTCTCAGCCCCACCTACCTCACAGGGTGTTTGTTGTGAGGGGGGAAGGGCAAGGAGATCGTCAGCCCCTTTGAGTCTCCTGCAGAAGAGAAAGGGGGGATATAAATCCAAACTCTCCTCCTCCTCCTCCTCCTCCTCCTCCTCCTCCTCCTCCTCCTTCTCCTCCTCCTCCTCCTCCTCCTCTACTGGGAGGACCCCAGGATCTCTCTGCCTCATTTTATCAGGGGAGAATGGTCAACCAACCAACCAAATGAACAAATAAATAGGTTTAGCCAAAGCACATCTGCAGAATTGCCTCAGTTGCCGTGAAAGCTAGAAAGCTGGGAAGGGACTTCTTTGTTAGCCCTTCCCAATCCTCCGTAGCCCCATAGCTAGGGGTCAAATCCAAAGAACCAAGAGCCCGCCCCAAGTGGTTTGTGGGATGGTGCAGAAAGAGGGCCTTTACCGGAGAAGAGAGGAACGTCCTCTCCTGCCAACCGCATAAGACGCTGAAACCTCGACCGCATCGCCTTAGATTTTTGCTGACGCCTGGCATCCTGCTCAGCGCCATGTTTGGGCTCAGGGCCAGATCAGTGGGCCCAGGGGTGTAATGCCCATTGGGCTACCTCAAAGGGGGTAGCCCCATCTCCTTAGCAAAGAATGGGGGATGGGGCACCCCTTTGAGGGTCCATAACTTTGGACCCCCTAAACCAAACTGCACCAAACTTGGGGGGTCCCATAACAACAGTTTCCAGAAGGTACCCTGAAATTTTGGTGCCAATATATCCAAAAATGCGCCCCCTGCAGGAACATCCCAGAAATTTGCCCAAGAATCTTTGTTCTGCATTGAATTTTCTGTATTGCTGTCAATGGGGTTGCAAGCTGAGGGGGGGGGGGGCATTTCTGAAGGCACAATTTCAAAACTTTCAGGGTCTCATCAGGAGACTGCTCTGATGATATGCCCCAGGTTTGGTGCAGTTTGGGTCAGGGGGACCAAAGTTATGGACCCTCAAAACTGTAGCCCCATCTCCGATTAGCTCCCATTGGAAACAATCCGGAATGGGGCACCCCCTTTGGGAGTCCATAACTTTGGACTCCTTGAACCAAACCTCACCAAAACTGGGGAGTAGCATAAGGACAGTCCCCGGATGATATGCTGAAATGTTGGTGCTGATATGTCTAAAAATGCACCCCCTGCAGGCACCAATGTCCTGGTGCAAAAAAAATTTGGTCGTGGTGGTGTGGCCGCCCATGGGGCGGTTTTGCCCAGGGCTGCAGTTTGCCTCGTTACGCCCCTGGGTGGGCCATTCGAAGAGGTTTTGATGGTTTGCCTGGGGCTAGATTCCGCTGCTCGAGGGGCTTCGGTTTGTAAGGCAGGTGCAAGGTTTGCCAGCTGCCCCTTGGGAAGTTCCTGAAGATTTGGAGTTAATGCCTGGGGAAGGTAGAGTTTTGGGAGGGAAGAGACCTCAGGAGGAAATAACGCCATAGACCCTCACCCTCCAAAGCCTCATCCCTGGGGGGCTGGCAGACCTGCTTCCTGGGCAGCTGACCCCTGTGGCCCAGAGATCAGGGGGAAATTCTAAAGAGGACTCCAGGTATCACTCACAGGCCGGGAGCCCCGACAGCTGCTCTTCGCTTGTAGCTCTGGACAAACTGGTTTGTACAAGCTGGAGGTAGGGTTGCCAACTCCGGGTCAGGAAATCCCTGGATATTTGGGGACCGGGTTTGGGGAGGGGTGGAATTTCAGCAGGGCACGATTCCAGAGCTGTGTGTGTGTGTGTGTGTGTGTGATAAAAATATTTACTCTTTCTGTATTGTGATTTCAGTTCCATCATCCATGTGATCTCTGTCGTTCTTACAGCAACCCTGTAGGGTAGGCCTGATTTGACAGACAGGGATCTGAAACTGAGTATCAGTGTCCTGTGTCCCTGCGTCTCCCCCCCGCCCCCAGGAAAGATTGAAAGCGTGGTATATTTGGGCCCCCAGTTTGTTTCTAAATGCTTTCTGAAGTCTGAATCTAAATGCTTTCTTGGTCTTAGGCTGTTGGAAACCTCTTCATGCCCCTCGCCCAAATGCTGGGGGGCTTCCATCCCATCGCCCTGCCCCATGCAAGGTAACAGTGATGCCCAGCTTACAGGTGGCCAGGGAAAACCTCTTCAGGGCCTCTCAGTCAGAGGTGTTCCAGGGGTAAATGGCGCCCCGAGACAAATTGTCTCCAGGACACCTGCCCAGCCTCTTTCCCCCCCTGCTCCGCCCTTGATGCCCCCAGGCTCCACCCCCACTGCCCTCGACCCCGCCCATGCCACCATGGACATGGGCAAGGTCTAGGGTGCCCACCTCCCCCTCAGACTCCCCCTGACTTGTACTGCAGTCTCTTCTGGCCTGCAGTCTCTTCTGGCCCGCCTGGAGGGGAGGTCAGAAGAGACTGCCGGCTGCCGGCTGGGAGCCCAGCTGGCAGGGGGGAAGGAAGGGGGAGTCCAGGGTGGGATTGAGGGCACTTGGAGGCAGCAGGAAGTCCTGCTGCCTCATTGTTTATGCGTGCCTCGGACGGGGTCGAGGCACGCAAAAACGACGAGACAGCAGGACTTCCTGGTCACGTGAGGGGCTGATTTTGCGCCCCCCACGTGACCAGAAGAGTGGCGCCCGGGGACAAGGGGTACCCCTTGTCCCTAGGCAGATACGCCACTGCTCTCAGTGTAAAAGCAGAGGACCCCCCAAGAAAGGCTCTTCCGGCTGGTTTTCTTCTTTAAAACCAGAGGTGGGGGCTACATCAGACTTGGACAGAGTTACGCCAAGAGGGTTCTTTGTACTTTGCTGGATAGGGCACAAGGCAGCGGGGGGGGGGGAGGAGGGGTCTTTGAAGCTGTAGACATTTTGTGTGTGTATGGGGGGGATTAACCCTGTTGCAGCCCTGGGGCCACCATGGCCGATACACCCCCCCCCCTGGCCCCCGTGTATCTGTGTTGTTAGTGAGACTTATTTATCCATTTATTCCTGCCCGGCTTCCAAGGAGCTCAGCTCCCTCTTCCTTTTAATTCTCACAACAGCCCCCCGAGTTAGGCTAAGTGGAGTTAGCGTAAGAGGACCCTTTGGGCTTCGTGGCGTAGTGACGGTTTAGCTATACAATCATTGACAGCCTGCCATAGTCAAAACAACCTCTAACCACCCTACCGCGCTGCTGCTGCTGGCCCTCTGACTCAGATCCGGGCTTCCGAGACCCAGAATGCTTTTTGTGGTGGGAGGCGAAGGCCGTCGCCCAAAAGCAACAGGGTGGGCAACAGGTGTTTTGGGAATCAGTGGCTGGGTTGTTATGGGATGGCCAAGGGGGAACTTTAGAACTTTTGCTGCCTCCAAAAACACGGGGTGGGGGGTGGGGGAGGGGAGGCTGAAGCCAGGAAGTCCTGCCTTATCGCCTCCATCTTCTCAGGAGCAGGGCTGACGGAAAGCGAAAAAAAACCACCTCACGATGCTCTTCAGGGGACATTGGTGCGGTTCAATTAGATCCAGTGCATGGAAGAGACAAAGAAAGCCTGGGCCGTTTTGCAGCTCTATCGCTGACCGTTGTCTGTCCCCTCCCCTTCTTTCGTGCAGGTCCCAGCCGGAGGGCTGAAGCCGATCGCCCTCTTCGTCGTGCTGGCGGCGGGGTTGCTCCTGTACCCCTGCCTGAAGAACGGCAGCGGCACGTCGCCACCAACCTGAGAAGCGGCCTCCCCCCCACTTTGGAGAGGACCACCCGCACCACGTGTCCCAGCCCGTCAGAACCTTGCAAGCACTCCACCTGCCCCGCCCCACCCGCCCCACGGCTCCCCCGTCCTTGTAACCAAGCCAGGTCTCCTGCTAGTGCCAAGGAGGTTGGAATCTCTGGTTCTAGCCCCCTGGGCCTTCGGAGAGACCCACCGGATCTTGTGGGTCCCGCCAGGACAACAGTTGTGTGCAATTTTCTTCCATATGTAGAAAGACAATTCCAGCACCAGCCACACACCCCACAGGTGTACGCTGAGCCTCACAATTCCTGAGGCTGGATTGCCCGGATCTTGCCTCCCCCCGCCCCAGCTTTTCGGTCACTCTAGGTCTCGGCTCATGCCTTCTACGTGCCCTTTGGGGTCACAAGCAGCATCCGACCCTTGGGAGGGAAGCGGGATGAGTGTTTCGGCCCGAGGCTCTCCTAGGGGAGAGGCCGGGCCGTCCCACCAGCAAAAAGCAGGGGCGCAACCCTTGCCCGGAACCCTGTTCCTCATTTTACTCCTTGCGCTAACCAGAGGAGGCGCCAGAGAGCAACGTCTGGTGCACGGCTGGGGGGGGGGTTTCCCCGGGGTGGGGTGGGGGGGGTGTCTTGAGGTATGCAGAGCAATTTCTTTGGGGCAATACCGAAAGCCTGTTTTAACACTGTGAACGGGAACACGGGCACGCAGCCACGATCTCCTCAGGGGCCCCGAGCCGAATGGATCCACCCGCCGACCGACCGGTTCTTTTCCCTCGAGAGTTTGCTCCCCTTCCGTCCGTCCCCACACAGCCTGTTGCCTGTTTCTGCTGCCTTCCGTTCCCGCAGCTCTCCGTGTCGTCCGCCCTCGTCCGCCTCCCCGGTCTTAACCGTCACACGTGGCTGTGCCCCAGCCGTGGATCTCTCAGCTGCGCGTGGCTGCAGCACCTTCAGAACTGACGTGACTATTTGGGGAGCCGCTGGAGAAGACGACGAGGGAAGGGCACTTGCCTGGCCGTGGTTTGCAGCGACCAAAGCCCCAATGAGTCACGGTGGGCAGGAAGCAGCAGAGGGTGGTAGGTGGCGTGGTTCGTGGGCACGAGATCTCTGCCCTGCATGTTTCGGGGTGGGGGGGGGTGTCCCTCCGCACCGTCTTCCCGCCCGCCGCCACGCCTGTCGTGTCTCGCTCCCGTTTCCCGTCGAAGAAGAAGCCGATTGCCACAAAAGCCACCGAAGACTCTCGTTCTCTTTGTTCTATGTTGTAACTCAGTAAAAAAGATCTTTGTAAATACCCTCGTGGTCTTCTATCATGACTGCACCCTTCACTGAGGGATTCCCAAGACTCGGTTCCGAGTTCCGTTCACACTTCTGGCTATTACCTCTGAAACCCTTTGCAGACCTGGTATGGGCTGGGAAATCAACCCGGATAAATCACTATTGTTTGCCCAGTTAGCTGGCCTTAGAGAGGGGTTTTCTTCTAGGGTTCCACCCAGTGGTGGGATCCAAAAATGTTAGTAACAGGTTCCCATAGTGGTGGGATTCCAACTGTGGCGTAATGCTAATGGGGCTGGGTGGGGCACGATGGGGGCGGGGCCTGGCATTCCGGGGGTGGGGCATTTCAGGGCAGGGCTGTGGCAAGGACGCAGCTGCTGCGCCGGTCCTTGGGTGGGAAACGAATGCACACAGGCACAGGCTGCCACGCACGCCGGTGCACCTCCTGCTAGACTGCTTCCAGTTCTGCGCACTACTGTTGAGAGGAGGGGCGTAACTAAGGCAAAAATCACGTGGCAAAATCACCCATTAGTAACCCCCTCTCGGCACACACAAATAATTAGTAACCTACTCTCGGGAACCTGTGAGAACCTGCTGGATCCAACCTCTGGTTCCACCATTGTGGCCTTGTGTCCCTGGGGAGATCTCTCAACCCTTTGGCTTTTGGGAAAGACCAGCAGAATGTGGCGTCTGAACAAACCTGTAGACAGCAAAGGCAGAACTTGGTATTCTGAGAGAGTTGCCATTACATAAGAATGTCAGAAGACCCCTGCTGGATCAGACCAGTAGTCTATCTGGTCCAGGATGCTGTCTCCCCCAGTGGCCAGCCAGTTCCTCTGGAGAGCGAACAGCAGAGCATAGAAGCGAAAACCTTCATAACCTCAGAAGAGCCCTGCTGGATCAGACCAGTGAGGGTTCATCTAGTCCAGCATCCTGTCTCACACAGTAGTCAACCAGTTCCTCTGGTGGGTCATCAACAGGGCTTAGAGAGCAAGGCCTTCTCCTGATAAGAACCTTAGAAGAGCCCTGCTGGATCAGACCAGTGAAGGTCCATCTAGTCCAGCATCCTTTCTTACACAGTGGCCAGTCAGTTCCTCTGGAGGGCCATCAACAGGGCTTAGAAAGCAAGGCCTTCTCCTGATAAGAACCTCAGAAGAGCCCTGCTGGATCAGACCAGTGAGGGTTCATCTAGTCCAGCATCCTTTCTTACACGGTGGCCAGTCAGTTCCTCTGGAGGGCCATCAACAGGACTTAGAGAGCAAGGCCTTCTCCTGATAAGAACCTTCCAAGAAGAGCCCCCTGCTGGAGATCACTGCACCAGTGAGGGTTCATCTAGTCCAGCATCCTGTCTCACACGGTGGCCAGTCAGTTCCTCTGGAGGGCCATCAACAGGGCTTAGAGAGCAAGGCCTTCTCCTGATAAGAACCTCAGAAGAGCCCTGCTGGATCAGACCAGTGAGGGTTCATCTAGTCCAGCATCCTGTCTCACACGGTGGCCAGTCAGTTCCTCTGGAGGGCCATCAACAGGGCTTAGAGAGCAAGGCCTTCTCCTGATAAGAACCTCAGAAGAGCCCTGCTGGATCAGACCAGTGAGGGTTCATCTAGTCCAGCATCCTGTCTCACACGGTGGCCAGTCAGTTCCTCTGGAGGGCCATCAACAGGGCTTAGAGAGCAAGGCCTTCTCCTGATAAGAACCTCAGAAGAGTCCTGCTGGATCAGACCAGTGAGGGTTCATCTAGTCCAGCATCCTGTCTCACACGGTGGCCAGTCAGTTCCTCTGGAGGGCCATCAACAGGGCTTAGAGAGCAAGGCCTTCTCCTGATAAGAACCTCAGAAGAGTCCTGCTGGATCAGACCAGTGAAGGTCCATCTAGTCCAGCATCCTTTCTTATACGGTGGCCAGTCAGTTCCTCTGGAGGGCCATCAACAGGGCTTAGAGAGCAAGGCCTTCTCCTGATAAGAACCTCAGAAGAGCCCTGCTGGATCAGACCAGTGAGGGTTCATCTAGTCCCAGCATCCTTGTCTCACACGGGTGGCCAGTCAGGGGTTCCTCTGGAGGGCCATCAACAGGGCTTAGAGAGCAAGGCCTTCTCCTGATAAGAACCTCAGAAGAGCCCTGCTGGATCAGACCAGTGAGGGTTCATCTAGTCCAGCATCCTGTCTCACACGGTGGCCAGTCAGTTCCTCTGGAGGGCCATCAACAGGAGAAAGCTTTCTTAGGAGAGCAAGGCCTTCTCACAATGGATAAGAACCTCAGGAAGAGCCCGGGCTGACTGTATCCCAGTGAGGGTTCATCTAGTCCCAGCATCCTGTCTCTAGCTAACGGTGTGCCAGTCAGTTCCTCTGGGAGGGCCATCAACAGGGGCCTTAGATGGAGCAAGGCCTTCTCCCTGATAAGAACCTCAGAAGAGTCCTGCTGGACTGTGACCAGTGAGGGTTCATCTAGTCCAGCATCCTGTCTCACATGGTGGCTAGTGTCAGTTCCTTCTGGAGGGCCACTCAACAGGGCTTAGAGAGCAAGGCCTTCTCCTGATAAGCAAGAACTCCTCAGAAGAGCCCCTGCTGGATCAGACTCAGTGAGGGGAAAGTTCATCTAGTCCAGCATCCCTGTCTCACACGGGTGGCCAGTCAGTTCCTCTGGAGGGCCATCAACAGGGCTTACAGAGCAAGGCCTTCTCCTGATAAGAACCTCAGAAAGAGCTCCTGCTGGACTCAGACTCAGTGAGGGGTTCTATCTAGTTCCAGCATCCTGTCTCACACGGTGGCCAGTCAGTTCCCTCCTGGAGGGCCACCATCAACAGGGCTTAGAGAGCAAGGCCTTCTCCTGATAAGAACCTCCTAGAAGAGTCCTGCTGGATCCAAGTAGACCAGTGAGGGTTCTATCTAGTCCAAAGCATCCTGTCTCACACGGTGAAGCCAGTCAGTTCCTCTGGAGGGGCCATCAACAGGGCTTACAGAGCAAGGCCTTCTCCTGGGATAAGAACTCCTCTAGAAGTGTCCTGCTGGATCCAGACCAGTGAGGGGTTCATCTAGTCCAGCATCCTGTCTCACACGGTGGGCCAGGGTCAGTTCCTCTGGAGGGCCATCAACAGGGCTTAGGAGAACAAGGCTCTTTCCTCCTGAGGCTAAGAACTCCCCAGAAGAGCCCTGCTGGATCAGACCAGTGAGGGTTCATCTAGTCCAGCATCCTGTCTCACACGGTGGCCAGTCAGTTCCTCTGGAGGGCCATCAACAGGGCTTAGAGAGCAAGGCCTTCTCCTGATAAGAACCTCAGAAGAGCCCTGCTGGATCAGACCAGTGAGGGTTCATCTAGTCCAGCATCCTGTCTCACACGGTGGCCAGTCAGTTCCTCTGGAGGGCTATCAACAGGAGCTTAGGAGAGCAAGAGCCTTCTCACTGATAAGAACTCCAGAAGAGTCCTGCTGGATCAGACCAGTGAGGAGTTCATCTAGTCCAGCATCCTGTCTCACATGGTGGCTACAATGTCCAGTTCCTCTGGAGGGCCACTCAACAGGAGGCTTAGAGAGCAAGGCCTTTCTCCTGGATAAGAACCTCAGAAGAGCCTCTGCTGGATCAGACCAGTGAGGGTTCATCTAGTCCCAGCATCCTGTCTCACACGGTGTGCCAGTCAGTTCCTCTGGAGGGCCACTTCAACAGGGCTTAGAGAGCAAGGTCAGCTCCTCTCCTGATAAGAACCTCAGTAAGAGCCCCCTGCTGGATCAGACCAGTGAGGGGTTCATTCTAGTCCAGCATCCTTGTCTTCACACGGTGGCCAGTCAGTTCCTCTGGAGGGCCATCAACAGAGGCTTAGGAGAGCAAGGCCTCTCCTGATAAGAACCTCTAGAAGAGTCCTGCTTGGATCAGACCAGTGAGGGTTCATCTAGTCCAGCATCCTGTCTCACTTACGAGTGGCCTGTAGGTCAGTTCCTTCTGGAGGGCCATCAACAGGGCTTTACAGAGCAAGGCCTTCTCCTGATAAGAACCTCAGAAGAGTCCTGCTGGATCAGACCAGTGAGGGTTCATCTAGTCCAGCATCCTGTCTCACACGGTGGCCAGTCAGTTCCTCTGGAGGGCCATCAACAGGGCTTAGAGAACAAGGCCTTCTCCTGATAAGAACCTCAGAAGAGCCCTGCTGGATCAGACCAGTGAGGGTTCATCTAGTCCAGCATCCTGTCTCACACGGTGTGCCAGCTCAGTTCCTCTGGAGGAGCCATCAACAGGGCTTCTTAGAGAGCAAGGCCTTCTCCTGATAAGCAACCTCAGAAGAGCCCCCTGCTGGACTCAAGTGACCAGTGAGAGTCATCTAGTCCAGCATCCTGTCTCACATGGTGGCCAGTCAGTTCCTCTGGAGGGCCATCAACAGGGCTTAGAGAGCAAGGCCTTCTCCTGATAAGAACCTCAGAAGAGCCCTGCTGGATCAGACCAGTGAGGGTTCATCTAGTCCAGCATCCTGTCTCACACGGTGGCCAGTCAGTTCCTCTGGAGGGCCATCAACAGGGCTTAGAGAGCAAGGCCTTCTCCTGATAAGAACCTCAGAAGAGCCCTGCTGGATCTTGGACTCAGTGAGGGGAATTCATCTAGTCTGCAGCATCCTGTCTCTCACACGGTGGCCAGTCAGTTCCTCTGGAGGGCCATCAACAGGGCTTAGGAGAGCAAAGGCCTTCTCCCTGGGATAAGAACCTCCAGAAGAGTCCTGCTGGATCCAGACCAGTGAGGGTTCATCCTAGTCCAGCATCCTGTCTCTCACACGGGTGGCTAGTCAGTTCCTCTTGGAGGGCCATCAACAGGGCTTCTAGAGAGCAAAGGCCTTCTCCTGATAAGAACCTCAGTGAAGAGCTTCTCCCGCTGGATCAGACCAGTGAGGGTTCATCTAGTCCAGCATCCTGTCTCACACGGTGGCCAGTCAGTTCCTCTGGAGGGCCATCAACAGGGCTTTAGGAGAGCAAGGCCTTCTCCCCTGATAAGAACTCCTCAGAAGAGCCCTGCTGACTGTGACCCCAGTGAGCGTTCATCTAGTCCAGCATCCTGTCTCACACGGTGGCCAGTCAGTTCCTCTGGAGGGCCATCAACAGGGCTTAGAGAGCAAGGCCTTCTCCTGATAAGAACCTCAGAAGAGCCCTGCTGGATCAGACCAGTGAGGGTTCATCTAGTCCAGCATCCTGTCTCACACAGTAGTCAGATCAGCAAATATATACAGTCAAACCAATACTAAAAATTTTTTTAGGCCAGCCAAGCCTAAGAAACATGGACTGTATATATAGTGATACAAGTGAGCTAATTGGTATATGCAATTAGTTTAAGTATAAATTCAATAGATCATTCATAAACCGTTCATAAAGATTATTCATAAAGATATATTGTGCTTATATGATAAGTAATATTCAACTGGATATAAAGGCAATAACAAAACATAGAATGAGGGCACATAGGCAACTTAAGAAACGTAATGGGACTGTAGTTAGTAATAAATTCTCAAAGGCATTGTATAGGATGTCATAAACATTGTCCATAAGGCACGAAACCTGCAACGCTCCTATTGCGTTCCAATCAATTGAAAGAGTCAGTATCACCAATATTCAATGAGTAAAGAATATGAAAACTAATTGTGGTAGTAGCAGCCACGGCGACAGCAGCCACGTTCGCAGAACGCGTTGCGTGCTAGTCCACGTTTTCAACAGAAATTTCTTCAGTGCATTCAGGTAAATCTAGTAGAAATAGAGATTTTATTGTGTGTTTAGCTAAGTAAAGCAGCATACAGCTTCAACGATGATAGCAGCCTGTACAATATCGACATAAGGAACATCAGTATTACATTTAAAGGACTAAAAAAGGCCGTCTATCTTCAATCTTGCATTGGACGGGGGAGTGACCTGGAGGGAGCCCAACTCTGAAACGGGGGGGCGGGGGGGGCATCAGGGTTTTCCCCTTCTTGCTAACCACAGGGTTTCAGGGATCCATGGCCCCTCAAGTGGGATCACGTCAGCACAGAAACTTATGCTCACTGCTGGGCAGAGCACCAATGAACAATTAGCCAAGGAGACCCTGACCCCTTCTGCACACGCAAAATAATGCGTTTTCAAACCACTTTCACAACTGTTTGCAAGTGGATTTTGCTATTCCGCACAGCTTCAAAGAGCACTGAAAGCAGTTTGAAAGTGCATTATTCTGCATGTGCGGAAGGAGCCTCAGTGTAGTGGTTAAGAGGGGTGGAGATCCGGGTTTGATTTCCCACTTGTCCACATGAGCGGTGGACTCATCTCTGGTGAACTGGGTTCGATTCCCTGCTCCTATGCACCAAGCCTGCTAGGCTGTCTTGGGCTAGTTACAGTTCTAGTTACACATACTGGCAGGATAATGGGCAGACTTGTGGTGTTGAGCTGGAGGCCGGAGCGAAAGGCCTCATGTGTAAGGAACCAGTAAAGTCCAGGCCAAAAGTAACTTTTCAAGTTCTTTATTGAGCTGGCATTGAGTTGATCACAAGCAATGCGGGAACTGTCCCCCCCAACGTTCGAACAGCCTCTTTTACGGGCTCCCCACCAGTTCCCGCCAAAGTTAGATAAACACCTGTAGTTCCCATCCGAAAACCTCCTTGAAACAGCTTCACACAGACAGGCAAAAGAAACAGGAGATACAGATACTAGAAACACTCCCCATTCGGGGAGTCCCGCCAACCTTGTCAGACGAAAACCTTCCAAGGTTAAGCAGCAACTTTACATTATGTGTATGAGCCGGAATTGTATCGGGCTAACAAACTGCGCCCAGGGTGATTCGAGTGGCTGAAGAAGACGACCAAGTCGAAAGCGTTGGATTCATCCCGGGTCAATACGTCCACCTCCATCTCAGATTGACCAATCAGCCAATGACCGGTTCTCAGAACTGTGCACGCTCTACAGAATATGATGATCGCATCACGGAATACGATGATCTCCCGATAGAGACTTGTGGACTGTGAATTGGTTTAGGGATTTCCCTCCTAGGGTACGTGTGTTTGTGCTTCCGATTCATCTGTTGTCCGCCTCATGTGTAGTGCACAAGTTTAAGGATATATATGTTTTAAATATTTTCATTAAAATGGAGTTTTTAATCTTAAGAACATAAGAACATAAGGACAAGCCAGCTGGATCAGACCAGAGTCCATCTAGTCCAGCTCTCTGCTACTCGCAGTGGCCCACCAGGTGCCTTTGGGAGCTCACATGCAGGATGTGAAAGCAATGGCCTTCTGCGGCTGCTGCTCCTGAGCACCTGGACTGTTAAGGCATTTGCAATCTCAGATCAAAGAGGATCAAGATTGGTAGCCATAAATCGACTTCTCCTCCATAAATCTGTCCAAGCCCTTTTTAAAGCTATCCAGGTGAGTGGCCATCACCACCTCCTGTGGCAGCATATTCCAAACACCAATCACACGTTGTGTGAAGAAGTGTTTCCTTTTATTAGTCCTAATTCTTCCCCCCAGCATTTTCAATGGATGCCCCCTGGTTCTAGTATTGTGAGAAAGAGAGAAAAATGTCTCTCTGTCAACATTTTCTACCCCAGGCATAATTTTATAGACTTCAATCCTATCCCCCCTCAGCCGTCTCCTCTCCAAACGAAAGAGTCCCAAACGCTGCAGCCTCTCCTCATAGGGAAGGTGCTCCAGTCCCTCAATCATCCTCGTTGCCCTTCTCTGCACTTTTTCTATCTCTTCAACATCCTTTTTGAGATGTGGCGACCAGAACTGAACACAGTACTCCAAGTGCGGTCGCACCACTGCTTTATATAAGGGCATGACAATCCTTGCAGTTTTATTATCAGTTCCTTTCCTAATTATCCCCAGCAGAGAGTTTGCCTTTTTCACAGCTGCCATGCATTGAGTTGACATTCCCCTGGAACCAGATCAACTAAGATGCCCAAATCCCTTTCCTGGTCTGTGACTGATAGCACTGACCCCTGTAGCTTGTATGTGCAGTTTGGATTTTTTGCCCCTAATTGACAGTCAGGTTGGTTGTTCTGTCCGTACCATTTCATGAGTTGGCTTCCCTTGTGGAGACCTTTTGTGGATTGGGGCCTGCAAAGCCAGATAGAACTTTCCCATATCTGAGGTTGCCACCTGGCTACATGATGATTCTTCAGCTCTGTGGAATCGCTTCCAAGACCTTCTATGTCCGGCATCTCCAAGCTGGGCAGAACTTTCAACAGTCAACGGACGGTGTGTCAGGGGTCAAGCACGCCCCCGGAGTTCTCCAAAAGGTCTGCATGAGTCACGCAGCTATAATTGCTGCCCCATGTGGCCGGAGGAATGAGATGGGTTCACACCAGGCCTGCTTGCGGGGACACTTGAGGCTCACAACTCAACCTACCTCCTCTGCCCCTTGGAAGAAAGGAAGGGGGCATGGGTCTCACCAGGTTCCTGACTCAGTACCAGCTGCAGAAGGCCCGGAGCACACGTTGTCCTCCTTGGGAGCTGCACATTCCGTGTCTCTCTCGAGCCCCTTCCCCAGGTCAGGTGCTCTGGGACACCACCTCATCGGCTAATTTAAGTGTGGATTTCAGTGGGGGGTGGGTACCAAAGTCTCTGGATTCTGGCCATCCCCTCCCCTGGCCAAAGAATGGACAGCATGTATATTTGGAGGGAGATCAGCAGTCTCCCGAAAGTCCAGCCTTCATACACGACAGGGTTTATTCGGGGGTAGAAGCGAAGGTTGCCAACTTTGGGTTTGGAAACCCCTGAAGATTTGGGGGTGGCTCTTGGAAAATACTGGGGTTTGGAAAGTGGAGGGGCAGCAGTGGCGTAGGAGGTTAAGAGCTCGTGTATCTAATCCGGAGGAACAGGGTTTGAGTCCCCGCTCTGCCGCCTGAACTGTGGAGGCTTCTCTGGGGAATTCAGATTAGCCTGTGCACTCCCACACACGCCAGCTGGGTGACCTTGGGCTAGTCACAGCTTCTCGAAGTTCTCTCAGCCCCACCTACCTCACAAGGTGTTTGTTGTGAGGGGGGAAGGGCAAGGAGATTGTCAGCCCCTTTGAGTCTCTTACAGGAGAGAAAGGGGGATATAAATCCAAACTCCTCCTCCTCCTCCTCCTCCTCTTCCTCTTCTTCTTCCTCTTCTTCTTCTTCTTCTTCTTCTTCTTCTTCTTCTTCTTCTTCTTCTTCTTCTTCTTCTTCTTCTTCTTCTTCTTCTTCTTCTTCTTCTTCACAGTTGAGATAGTGAGGTAGATATCCAAACTCTTCTTTTTCTTCTTCCGGACAAGAGGACACATTCAGGCAAAGACTGCCCCGGAAGTTCCCACAAGCGAAGCTGTTTAATTCACCTACAAGAAAAGCTGGATTCTGGCTCAAGTCTAGCAGTAAATAACATCAATGCAGTATGAATAATTCATTTCTTTTCCTTTTGATAGTTCAACGTCTTTAGGTAGTGGTCTCCTCCAATAACGCCTGAGACACATCATGCCCAGCAATTAAAGTCTGGTTTGTAATAAGACACATTCATATAAAAAGTGTTGTTGCCTAATGAAATGGAATTAATTGGTGGTTTGGCTTTTCTTCGGTCCAATTAATTTGACTAAATGTAAACAGATTTACATTGTGTGAAATCTTAATTAATGTGCTTTAGTCAGGATCATGGGAATGTAAAATAGTATGGTAACTATAGTCTGGTCTCATCAGATCTTGGAAGCTAAATTTGGTGGGATATTTGGATGGGTGGGAATATTTGGATGGGAGGTCATGGCAAACTACCTCTGCTTGCCTTGAAACCCCCACTAAGGGTTGTGTGAGTCAGCTGTGTCCCGATACCCCTTTACACGCACACACTCACACACAAAGAAGAGGAAGAAGAGTTTGGATTTATATCCCCCCTTTCTCTCCTGTAGGAGACTCAAAGTGGGCCACTGCGAGTAGCAGAGAGCTGAACTAGATGGACTCTGGTCTGATCCAGCTGGCTTGTTCTTATGTTCAAAGGGGCTTACAATCTCCTTGCCCTTCCCCCCTCACAACAAACACCCTGTGAGGTAGGTGGGGCTGAGAGAGCTCCGAAGAACTGTGACTAGCCCAAGGTCACCCAGCTGGTGTGTGTGGGAGTGCCCAGGCTAATCTGAATTTCCCAGAGAAGCCTCCACAACTCAAGCGGCAGAGCTGGGAATCAAACCCGGTTCCTCCAGATCAGAGTGCACCTGCTCTTAGCCACTGCTCCTAGCCACTACGCCACTGCTGCTCCCACACACACACTTTTGAGATCCTGAAGGGACAGTTTTATTGTAACTGTGATGTAACCTGGAATTTAACAGCTGGCCTTTGTTAAATGGAAAGCTTTAAAAATTTGAAAAATTGCACATCTTAAAATACTATTCCTTGATTCTACTCTAGAGTCGGGGGAAGTGAGATCTGGATTTTTTTGGGGGGGAAGGGGTCTTGATTCTGGAAACTGGAGGCTTTTTATCCTAATAATATTCTGATCAGTTGTCATTTAAAGAACATAAGAACATAAGAACTTGCCTGCTGGATCAGACCAGAGTCCATCTAGTCCAGCTCGCTGCTACTTGCAGTGGCCCACCAGGTGCCTTTGGGAGTTCACGTGCAGGAGGTGAAAGCAATGGCCTTCTGCTGCTGCTGCTCCTGAGCACCTGGTCTGCTAAAACCCAGTAATCCATAAATAAATGCTTGCTTCCGTCTTTTTCCTTTCTGAACAACACGGGAATCGAGGGGAGAAGAGGCGGGCTGTATTAACCTCCTCTCCAAATTCATGTCCATGAGGTTTTGCAATGCTTCTGTAACCCCCATGCTCAGAATGGGTTGACCCAGAAAGGGGTGGAGACTCAAAGCAGCAGAAGGCTGCAGAGCTCATGTAGTTTGGAGGAGACGGGGCTACCAGACTCGAACCTTGGTTTGCATAAGCCCTGAACACATTGTTAAGGGTTTTTAAAGTTTGTAATGGGTGAGAGTTCTCCTGGAAACCTTCATCATGTTGAATCCTGTTCCTCAAGCCCTTGGAGTCTTCAGGAGCCAACCCACTTGCAAAGAAGAATTGGACTTGGCAGTATCAGTAGACTGTAACTAGAAGGACTTGAAAATGCAACCTAAACAGGACCTTGAAGTGTGATGTTAAATGTTGATGTTATATGTTAAGAAAGTAAACCATTTTGGGTTTTTTTAATTTGTTGTTGCAAACTCATTCCAAGTTCTGCCCCGCAGAACCCACAGATAGAGGTTACACTTCCAGCTCTCTTGGGCTCAAGTGTACAACTCCCCCTTGAGTAACTTTGCCTCCTCTACAAATTCAATGCCACAGTCTGACTTTCGATGGGGAGGGGCTTCAATAGGGTATAATACCACAGAGACCACTTCCAACGCAGCCATTTTCTCCAAGGGAACTAAACTCTGTTGTCCGGCAATCGCTGTAATTCCACGAATTCCAGGAGTTCTCCAGACCCCAGACGCCAGACCAGACCCCACACTTTCCCTCCAAGGGTGGGTACAGGAGGCTACAGTCCTCGGGCACCGCTTCCCTTGGGGGCCACGTTGCACAGCCACGCCCCCTGCAACTTTGCCCTGCCCCTGAACTCCCTAGAAGAGAAGAAGAAGAGTTTGGATTTATATCCCCCCTTTCTCTGCTGCAGGAGACTCAAAGGGGCTCACAATCTCCTTGCCCTTCCCCCCCTCGCAACAAACACCCTGTGAGGTGGGTGGGGCTGAGAGAGCTCCGAGAAGCTGTGACTAGCCCAAGGTCACCCAGCTGGCGTGTGTGGGAGTGCACAGGCTAATCTGAATTCCCCAGAGAAGCCTCCACAGCTCAGGCGGCAGAGCTGGGAATCAAACCCGGTTCCTCCAGATTAGATACACGAGCTCTTAACCTCCTACGCCACTGCTGCTCCTACTGAATGCCAGCCAGGGGGTCTCGCTTGGCCACCTTGCTCCCTGTGGGGCACGGGAGCAGACCAACTAGGCCGGCCGAGTGGACGTGCCCCGGGTGCCATTTTGCAAAGCTAGGCCCCTGCACCCTCAGGCCTGAGCTGGCAGCCCTCGCTGGAGCATCCGAGGAGTTTCTGGTCTTCTGCTGTGTTCTGTGACTCGACATCTTATTAATAGCCCCGCTGTCCAAATTCCCTCCCTGCTCAGCCATTCAGGAATCCCGAGTAGCAGCTGCCAAAGTGCTTCCAATTCCCCGGCTCCCCCGTTGACTTCTGTCCAGAAGCTTTTCTGTGCTCCAGACACTCAGTTCTTGGATTCAGAGAGCTTTTTTGCAGTGGGGGGGGGGGGGTCTGGAAGAAACCGCAGGAGATTATTGATCCACACACCATCCACTTTCTCCAGCTCTGCCTTGGGAAATACCTGGAGATTTTGGGATAGAGTCTGAGGAGGGGTGGGTGGGGAAAGAAGGGACTTCGAGAGGGTGCAGCCAGCGTGGCGTAGTGGTTAAGAGCAGGTGGGTTGTAATCTGGAGACCCAGGTTTGATTCCCCACTCCTCCACCTGAGTGGCAGAGGCTTATCTGGTGAACCGGATGTGTTTCTGCACTCCTACAATTCCTGCTGGGTGACCTTGGGCTAGTCACAGTTCTCTCCGGACTCTCTCAGCCTCACTCACCTCACAGGGTGTTTGTTGTGGGGAGAGGAAAGGAGCTTGTAAGCCACCTGGAGTCTCCCTACAGGAGAGAAAGGTAGAAATCCAAACTCCTCCTCCTCCTCCTCCTCCACCACCACCACCACCACCACCTCCTCCTCCTCCTCCTCCTCCTCCTCCTCCTCTTCTTCTTCTTCCTCCTCCTCCTCCTCCTCCTCCTCCTCCTCCTCCTCCTCCTCCTCCTCTTCTTCTTCTTCTTCTTCTTCTTCCTCCTCCTCCTCCTCCTCCTCCTCTTCTTCTTCTTCTTCTTCCTCCTCCTCCTCCTCCTCCTCCTCCTCCTCCTCCTCTTCTTCCTCCTCCTCCTCCTCCTCCTCCTCCTCCTCCTCCTCCTCTTCTTCTTCTTCTTCTTCTTCTTCCTCCTCCTCCTCTTCCTCTTCCTCTTCCTCTTCCTCTTCCTCCTCCTCCTCCTCTTCTTCTTCTCCTCCTCCTCCTCCTCCTCCTCCTCCTCCTCCTCCTCCTCCCCTCCTCCTCTTCTTCTTCTTCTTCTTCTTCTTCTTCTTCTTCTTCTTCTTCTTCTTCTTCTTCTTCTTCTTCTTCTTCTTCTTCTTCTTCTTCTTCTTCTTCTTCTTCTTCTGCCGCTGCCATCTTTGGTTTAGTGTTACTTTGCTAGACAATGACGTTCTCTGCGCAAGTAACTGAAAATTTTTGCACAATGTTTGCAAAATGTTTTTGATTCCTCCCCCCGCTATTTGTTCACACTCACCCCCTTGAAACATTTCATGGCCATTGTGATGGCTTTTCTCTTTATTTTTGGTTATTTGTAGAATCCATGTTTTTAAGTTGCACACGTTATTTCTCTGTTGCTGTGTGCAGTCAACATTTTGAAGATTTAACCTTTTTTTAAAAAACCACAGAAACGACAAAAATAAAGAGGAATGACGTGAGGTTTGGGGAAGGCGCAGAGGCCCGGAAAACACAGCAGGAAAGACAAAGTGTTTTTAAAATGCCCGCACAGGAAGGGAAAGCGTTCTGAAAACATTTCACACAAAACAATAGTTGTAGAAGGGTTTTCAGATAAAACATTTTCTAGGCAGGAAATAAAACGTTTCTTTAATGTAAAGGGGGAAAACATTCAGGATTCCACAGAGGTAACATTTTGTTTCCCTTCTCAAAACGTTTTGAAAGGGTTGTGTGGAAAGGGCCCATGTCAATTTCTGGTCCATTCTGAATTTTTAAAAAATCCTTTTGAAATGGTCGTCCAGAGAGTGAAAGGAACGGCTGTGCTGTGCTTGGGGGAAGTTGGGAGGAGTGTGAAAACCCAAAGAATGAATGTGGGTCTCGTCCACTTTCCCTGTGAAGACAGAGTGACACTTTCAGAGCTTTGGGAAACCACGGTGATCGTCTGACCTGAAGGCGGGGTGGCTGCCAAAGAGGGCAAAATGTGTGCATAGCCGGGAATCATAAGAACATAAGAACAAGCCAGCTGGATCAGACCAGAGTCCATCTAGTCCAGCTCTCTGCTACTCACAGTGGCCCACCAGGTGCTTTTGGGAGCTCATGTGCAGGATGTGAAAGCAATGGCCTTCTGCGGCTGCTGCTCCTGAGCACCTGGTCTGCTAAGGCATTTGCAATCTGAGATCAAAGAGGATCAAGATTGGTAGCCATGGATCGACTTCTCCTCCATAAATCTGTCCAAGCCCCTTTTAAAGCTATCCAGGTGAGTGGCCATCACCACCTCCTGTGGCAGCATATTCCAAACACCAATCACACGTTGCGTGAAGAAGTGTTTCCTTTGATTAGTCCTAATTCTTCCCCCCAGCATTTTCAATGAATGCCCCCTGGTTCTAGTATTGTGATAAAGAGAGAACAATTTATCTCTGTGGAAATTTTCTACCCCAGGCATAATTTAATATACCTTAATCCTATCCCCCCTCAGACGTCTCCTCTCCAAACTAAAGAGCCCCAAACGTTGCAGCCTCTCCTCATAAGGAAGGTGCTCCAGTCCCTCAATCATCCTCGTTGCCCTTCTCTGCACTTTTTCTATCTCTTCGATATCCTTTTTGAGATGTGGCGACCAGAACTGAACACAGTACTCCAAGTGCGGTTGCACCACGGCTTTATATAAGGGCATGACAATCCTTGCAGTGGCGTGGGAGGCTCTCATGTATCTAATCTGGAGGAACCAGGTTTGATTCCCAGCTCTGCCACGTGAGCTGTGGAGGCTTCTCTGGGGAATTCAGATTAGCCTGTGCACTCCCACACACGCCAGCTGGGTGACCTTGGGCTAGTCACAGCTTCTCGGAGCTCTCTCAGCCCCACCTACTTCACAGGGTGTTTGTTGTGAGGGGGGAAGGGCAAGGAGATTGTTAACCCCTTTGAGTCTTCTGCAGGAGAGATGGGGGGGGGATATAAATCCAAACTATTCCTCCTCCTCCTCCTCCTCCTCCTCCTCCTCCTCCTCCTCCTCCTCTTCTTCTTCTTCTTCTTCTTCTTCTTCTTCTTCTTCTTCTTCTTCTTCTTCTTCTTCTTCTTCTTCTTCTTCTTCTTCTTCTTCTTCTTCTTCTTCTTCTTCTTCTTCTTCTTCTTCTTCTTCTTCTTCTTCCTAATTATCCCCAGCATAGAGTTTGCCTTTTTCACAGAATCAAACCCAAAGGGGAAGTCAGCTCAATGTGAAGGCGATCCCAAGTGTGTAAATGGCCTGTGTCAAATCTGGTCTTCCCCTAGCCTCCCTGTGCTTGTGTTCACTGACAACGCCGCCTTTCGGTCCTCTTGATCCGGGTGTCCTGGTTCTCATCTGACTGCCCTTGCAGCTGGCACGAGCAAGCCAACATTCAGCAGAGTTTTCCTAGATAGAAATAACCTTCCGAGTCAGCCTGGCTTGAATCACGCTGGATAGAATGTCAGGCCATGTTTCTCCAAAGGACAAGGGATACGCCACGAGGGACACCTGCCAAGGTGCCGGTCTGTGATCGTTGCCTTGCGAAGCAGTTCTAGGGCTCCTTTTTATTGCTTCAGGAAGTCTCTGATTCGCTTTCCGTACAGTCACGTCCTGAAAGGACGACAGGACAAAAACTGCGAAAACGTAGAGATCGGAAACCAGAGGCAAGGAGTTCTGTCCTCACCTGAGCTCTGGGAGAAAGCTGGCAAAACCCAGTTTCATAAAACAAGAAGAAGAAGAAGAAGAAGAAGAAAAAGAAGAAGAAGAAAAAGAAGAAGAAGAGTTTGGATTTCTATCCCCCCTTTCTCTCCTGTAGGAGACTCAAAGGAGCTGACAATCTCCTTGCCTTTTCCTCCTCACAACAAACACCCTGTGAGGTGGGTGGGGCTGAGAGAGCGCCGAAGAACTGTGACTAGCCCAAGGTCACCCAGGTGGCGTGTGTGGGAGTGCCCAGGCTAATCTGAATTCCCCAGATAAGCCTCCACAGCTCAGGCAGCAGAGAGGGGGATCAAACCCGGTTCCTCCAGATTAGATGCATGAGGTCTTAACCTCCTTCACCACTGCTACACAAGGTCCCATTTGTGGGATGAAGAATGAGCTGATGGGGTTGCCAATCTCCAGCTGGGACCAGGAGATCTCCTGGGGTTAACAATGGATCTCCAGAATGCAGAGATCATTTCTGCTGGAGGCAACGTCTTCTTTGGAGAGTGGAGCCTCAGATACTGTCTTCTTCTGATGTCTTTTTCACTCTTCAAATACAAACCATCGAAGGCTGCCAGGTCGGGGTTGGGAAATCGACTTCTCCACAAATCTATCCGCTTTTAAAGCTAATCCAAGCCCCTTTTAATAACCGGTTCCGGTGGTGGGATACAAATAATTTAACAACTGGTTGTTTACGAGCACCATTTTAACAGCCGGTTCTGCCGAAGTGGCGCGGACCGGCTGGATCCCCCCACTGCCCAGGTCCCCCTTTTGTTGGCATACAAGCTCTCTGGGGAAAGGTTTGACATGCCAGCCAAGCAACTGGGGGCATCAATCCCACCACTTGGGGGTCTGAAACCTGCTCTTCGTTGCTCCCACTTTGACTCAGCCAGTGAAAAAACGCTGGGAGGTCAAATTCAATTGTTATTTCATTTTCGATCCCTTCACCCATCGGTGGGTAGGATAATAAATAAAAGGAAAATGAGGGGATAAATTAAGACCCCACAAGGAGAGCTCCCAAACCGGCCTCCGGAGCAGCTGGGGTCTATTTTAAGCTGAGGGAAGGAAAAAGAATGCTGTTGGAACAACAGGTTTACAAGGATGCAACGACGCAGTGCTAGATCTGGTTCCGGGACCTGCCAAGTGATAATCTGCAGGGGAAATCCTTGCTTTCAGTGCCAGGAACCATGAAGTGGAACAAGACAAAAGCGCTCCTGAGCATGTGCAGAGAGGACCCATGAATTAGAGACTGGAGGGAGCACGATGGCATTTCCTGAGATGTGGAAGGGGCGGATCGATTCAGAAGAGGCCTTTCTCTTGACAGGGGAATGGAAAACGCCACCCGGGCGCAGCTGACTTAGGGCGACCCCATAGGGCCGTGGCGGCGAACCTATGGCACTCCAGATGCTCATGGACTACAATTCCCATCAGCTCCTGCCAGCACCCTGTTCGCCACCACTGCCATAGGGTTTTCAAGGCAAGAGACAAACAGAGGTGGTTTACCATTGCCTGCGACTTCCTTGGTGGTCTCCCATCCTGAGCCCTTCGGGGGTAGGGCGGTCTATTAAATTTAATAAATAACAACAACAACAACAACAATAACAATAACAGCAACAACAATAACAACAACAACAGCAATAGCAATAACAACAACAACAACAACAATAATCTTGTTTGCTATGTATAACTGTTTTTGTATCAATATAATACTACTACTACTACTACTACTACTACTACTAATAATAATAATAATAATAATAATAATAATAATAATAATACGCTGATACATTACAACTTCCTAGGCCTCTGGGTGAGGCTCGAATTGTAATGAAGGCCAGCAACCAGCTAAAGATCTGGCAGCTGTGAAATCAACAACAACAACAACAACAACAACAACAACAACAACAACAACAACAACAACAACAACAACAACCAGGGCGGACCCTGCTTAGCTTCTGAGCTCTGCTGAGACTGAGCTCGCCTGGCCCATCCAGGCGTGAAGATTTCCTGTGACGTGTGGCGTCACAGGACAGAAGGATCAATGCCTGCCTGATTCCCATTAGCTGAGGAAATGGGCCATGAAAAGGCAAAAGTCACTGAGAACAACAGCGGGATTAAGGACGAGGCGGCTCTGGGCAAGCTGGGCAATCGGGTTTGCCACCCCAGGTTGCCAAACATGCCCAGAGCCGCTGCTTCCCGACAGCCTCATCCTGAATCCTCAGAACAACCCTTTGAGGTAGGTAGGTAGGTAGAAATATGGTCAAGTTCCTGGTTTAAGGAAAGTCTCCTTCTTTTGATTTCTAGGAACAAAATTAAGTATTTGAAAGTATTAAGTATTTGACAGGCAGTCAATTAGAGGAGAAGTCGTTGTTTCTGTTGGCAGTAGATGATAGGACTTGCTATAAGGAGTTTAAATGATGGACAGAAAGATACCAGCTGGAAATTAGGAACTTTTTTGTTTACAGTAAGAGTTTTTTACAGTAACAGAGAAATTGTATAGCCCCGCCCCCAGAATGCTTGGCCACGCCCCCGTCGTGCCCCGCCCGGCCCCATTGGCGCTACACCACTGTTTGAATCCCACCACCATGGGAACCTGTTACTAAAATTTTTGGATCCCACCGCTGGTTAGGGGCTTCAACAGGGTCAAATGCCAAAAATTCCACCCTCCAAGGCAGGCATTTTCTCTAAGAGAACTGATGGTCGTAATCTGGAATCAACTGTAATGCCTGGAGATGACCAAATTCCCCCTGGAAGTTGGCAACACCAAGTGGACCTTTCTTGACTCATTGTTCCTACCTGCGTGGGTTCGAATCCCTGTTCCGCCAGTGTGCCAAACTGGTACTTATGGTTAAAAAAAATCATATTTTGTGGAGGCTGAAATGCACTCATTTTGTGGGCGGTGCCTGAGCGGAGCTTGGAGAGGGGAGGGGACTCAGAGGCAATGTGATGCCACCGGCCAAAGTTATCATTTCCTCTAGGGGAGCCGATCTCTGCAATCGGGAGAATGGCTGCAGTTCTAGGAAGACTCCAGGCCTTGAAGCTGGTGAACCTTCTCTTAACTGCTCCGAGGAACTGGTGGCAACGGAATGTTGACAAACAGCGCGACAGAGACCTTCTGGGGGGAAAGTGAAAGGTCAGTTTTGGTTCGAGGAAGCCATAGATCAGTGGTGGCGAACCTTTGGCACTCCAGATGTTATGGACTACAATTCCCATCAGCCCCTTCCAGCATGGCCAATTGGCCATGCTGGAAAACTGATGAAAGTAGTCCGCTTTATCTGGAATATAAAAATTCACCACCAACCATAGGTCTAGGAATAGGGAGGGCTGTGATGTCCCAATCGGAAATGGGAGGGGATAGAAGCAAGGCAGAGAAGAAGAGTTTGGACTTATACCCCACCTTTCTCTCCTGTAAGGAAGAAGAAGAAGAGTTTGGATTTATATCTCCCCTTTCCCTCCTGCAGGAGACTCAAAGGAGCTTACAATCTCCCCCTCACAACAAACACCCTGTGAGGTGGGTGGGGCTGAGAGAGCTCCGAGGAGCTGTGACTAGCCCAAGGTCACCCAGCTGGTGTGTGTGGGAGTGCCCAGGCTAATCTGAATACCCCAGATAAGCCTCCACAGCTCAGGCTGGCAGAGCTGGGAATCAAAGCCCAGGTTTCCTCCAGATTACGTGCACAGGCTCTTAACTTGCTCCACTGCATGCTGCTGCTCCTATGCCACTGCTGCTCCGAGGAGACTCGAGGTGGCTTACAAGCTCCTTTCCCTTCCTCTCCCCACAACAGACCCTTTGTGAGGCAGGTGGGGCTGAGAAAGGTCTGGAAGAAAAACTGTGACTAGCCCAAGGTCACCCAGCAGGCTTCATGTGTAGGAGCATGGAAACAAATCTAGTTCACCAGAGAAGAGTCCACCGCTCACTTGGAGGAGTGGGGAATCAAACCATGTTCTCCAGATTAGAGTCCACTGCTCTTAACTACTACATCTTGCTGGACAGTTGAGGGTCCACAAGCCTAGTGGTTGGAGACAGCAAGGTGCCAGGGAGGTGGTGGTGAAGAGGAGTCACAGTTTGCTGGACATTGTAGATTTTAGCCTCCTTCCCAAGAGCCTCCAGAGGAAGCAACCTTTAGAGACATTCACCAACAGCAAGGTCTCTTCCAACTCTATGATTCAATGACTACCTTATAATATTGGCTCCAGACTTAAGAGAGGTATCATATGGCCGAGATACAACAAGGCCTCGCCTTTAGCAGAACTGGGCCCATGTGGGCATAGGATATCAATCCCTGATTGAGGATGTGAATTTTGGGTAATGCCCAAATAAAGGTTATTTTTGCACCAATTCACCTCAGAAGAAGAAGAAGAAGAAAAAGAGTTTGGATTTATATGCCCCCTTTCTCTCCTGCAGGAGACTCAAAGGGGCTGACAATCTCCTTGCCCTTCCCCCCTCACAACAAACACCCTGTGAAGTAGGTGGGGCTGAGAGAGCTCCGAGAAGCTGTGACTAGCCCAAGGTCACCCAGCTGGCGTGTGTGGGAGTGCCCAGGCTAATCTGAATTCCCCAGAGAAGCCTCCACAGCTCAGGCGGCAGAGCTGGGAATCAAACCCGGTTCCTCCAGATTAGATACATGAGCTCTTAACCTCCTACGCCACTGCTGCTCCTCAGGAGAGTAATGATCAATAATTTTAGTCTAGATGTTAGACCACTGAGGAAGGCCATTAAAACATTACAGAGCTGGCGTGATGTACTAGTTAAGTTGTTGGACTAGGGTGTGGGGAATCCAGGTTAAAATCTCTACTTTGCCATGGAAACTATCTGGGTGATCTTGGGCCAGTCAATCGATCTCAGTCTTAGAATCATAGAATCCTAGAGTTGGAAGAGACCCCCAGGGGCCATCCAGTCCAACCCCCTGCCATGCAGGAACACACAATCAAAGCACTCCTGACAGACAGGTGGCCATCCAGCCTCTCTTTAAAAACCTCCAAAGAAGGGGACTCCACCACACTCTGAGGTAGTGAATTCCACTGTCTAACAGCCCTGACTGTCAGGAAGTTTTTCCTGATGTTTACGTGGAATCTCTTTTCCTTCCCCTTGAACCCATGACTCCTGGTCCTAGTCTCTGGAGCTGCAGAAAACAAGCTCGCTCCCTCACCAACATGACATCCCTTCAGATACCGTAAACATGGCTATTATTTCTCCCCCTTAACCTTCTCTTCACCAAACGAAACATCCCCAGCTCCCTAAGTCTCTCCTTGTAGGGCATGGATTCCAGACCTTTCGCCGTTTTGGTTGCCCTCCTCTGGATCCATTCCAGCTTGTCTATATCCTTCTTGAATTGCGGGGCCCAGACCTTAGCAAATATTGGGATGGGAGACCTCCAGGGAATACCTGGGATGTGATGAGAAGGCAGACATTGGCAAACCAGCTCTGAGCGCCTCTCGCCTTCAAAACCCTACAAGCAGTGGTGGGATCCAAAAATTTGAGTAACAGGTTCCCATGGTGGTGGGATTTAAACAGTGACATAGCACCAATGGGGCTGGGTGGGACTGGCAAGTGGCCGAGGCATTCAGGGGCGGGGCATTAATATTGTCTCTGTTACCGTAAAAAACTCTTACTGTAAAAAAACCAGTTCCTAATTTCCAGCTGGTATCTTTCTGTCCATAATTTAAACTCATTCTAGCAAGTCCTGTCGTCTACTGCCAACAGAAACAACTACTTCTCCTCTAATTGACTGCTTGTCAAATAATACTTTCAAATACTTAATTTTGTTTCTAGAAATCAAAAGAAGGATCCTTTCCTTGAACAAGGAACTTGACCATATTTCTAAAACATGTTTTTAAAACAGCCCAACAGGGAGAATGATCCACGTTCTACCTTCGCTAACCAGCCACACAGGAAACAACAGGACTTTATGATTGTTGGACCTAATGGGATTTCTAACGGAAAAGCAGACCCAATTAGTAACCCCCTCTCGGCACACACAAATACTTAGTAACCCACTCTCAGGAACGGGTGAGAACCTGCTGGATCCCACCTCTGCCTACAGGGTCTCCGTGAGTTAGCTGTGACTTGACGGCAAAATAAATAAGTAATTGAAACATGTATATCCCACCTTTCCTCATGGCTCACGGTGGTTGGAAGGCAAAGTGCTGGAATTGTCAGAAGGGTTGTGCGTATGTGTATAATAAGACCTGGATCTCTGAGCTGGGCGGCCAAATTTGTGACTCCAGGGCTGGTAAGACTCCGTTTCTGTCCCGCTGAGTCATCTCTGACACCGCAGAGCATTCAACTGTGTGTTTCATGGTTCTCTTCTTTGTAACCTAACATTTCTTCCAGTCCTCCAGTCATAGCTGTCTCGGGGTCAGTTGCATTGTAGGGACCCTGAGTCATGGTCTGAGCGTGGTGAGGAGTCCTGTGACGCTTGAAGGAAGCCGCTCGGCCAACAGTTGCCTCTCTTCCAAACATCATGATGAGCAAATACAACGATAATTTGGAAATGGCGTGAGGCAGAGTGCTCTTGGGATCACACGTCCCCAGGCGCACGCCAGCTGGTCATGTGGGGGGGGGGATGGAGAATCGCTCCCCACCCAGTGGTGGGATCCAAAAATTTTAGTAACAGGTTCCCATGGTGGTGGGATTCAAACTGTGGCGTAGCGCCAATGGGGCTGGGGGCTGGGGTTATTCGAGCGTGGCGGGCATTCCTGGGCGGAGCATTCCTGAAGTGGCGGGGCTGTGGCAGGGCGCGCGGCAGCTCGCGCCAGGTCGAGAAACGAATGCATGCAGGCGCAGGCTGCCACGCCCGCCGGGGCACCTCCTGCTAGACTGCTTCAAGTTCTGCGCGCTACTGCTGAGAGGAGGGGCGTAACTAAATCACGGGGCAAAACCATCAATTAGTAACCCCATCTATCTATCTATCTATCTATCTATCTATCTATCTATCTATCTATCTATCTATCTATCTATCTATCTATCTATCTATCTATCTATCTATCTATCTATCTATCTATCTATCTATCTATCTATCTATCTATCTATCTATCTATCTATCTATCTATCTATCTATCTATTAGATTTAATATACCGCCCTATCCCCAAAGGGCTCAGGGCGGTGAACAATATAAAATATTATATATAAAAAACATAGCATCCTGTTAAACAGAGCTTCAGTCTGAAACGCTGTATAGCAGATGCTTGGCTTTGCAGTTCTCAAAACCATGAAGGTTTGTCCCCTGTGATAACATGCTTCTTCTTCACAATAAAAATGTTACAAAATAAACATACAGAGTTGAGAAAAAGATCTTAATCCCATTGCTCCTTTGCAAATCTATATGCTCGGAACCAACCCCTGGCCTCTTAAGTGTTAAGTTTCAAGAAGCTGAATGAATAGCATATTGGTTGGAGTGCAATAGATCTGCTCAAGGAGCTAAGTGTGAGGAAGGAGGGACAACAGTAAGAATGAAAGAGATACATTTTGGGCTGATGACTCCACAGTCTTGGGTTTTTGTGTGTGTAGTTTAAGGCTTCTCATATTATTTCCTCTCTGGAGGAGAAAATCTATAACGGCAGCAGGCCGTAAAAGACACCCAATTTGGGAACGTTTTGACGAAGTCGCATGGAAGACAGTCATGCGTGCAATTGGAAACACTGCAACAAAGAAAGACAAGGCTCGGAGGCCCGAATGAAACTGAAAATAGTTCACCTGGCAATAATTTCATAATAATCTAACGGTACTGCAAAATCAATAATATTTGATATAACTGGAAAACTAGTCTAAAAATGAAACCATTTGGTTGTAAATATTAATTTGCCAGCCAGAATGTATCTTCGTGTAGAAAATCATGAGTCAAATCATGTCTTACTGACTGGCGATTTACATCCGCATGGGCGCACGCGACAGTGTAATTTTTTTTTTTTGCCTCTGAGCATGGCCAGAGTGGAGTTTTCTGCCTGTCCCCGACAGGTTAAACGAGTTTCAGCCTCCACGCCCATGAAATTGGCAGGGCTTTTAGCTCCTGATCCTGATGGAGGGACAGATTTTAGGCTGTTTTAGAAAGGAAGCGCCGCCGGGCCGGCTGCTGCCGTGGTCTAGTGGCAAAGTCTGACTGGCCCACAGAAAACCCCGGGTTCAAAAAACCCCGACATCTGAAAGAATAACAATGCTGGAGCCCCTAGGGCCGTGGTGGCGAACCTTTGGCACTCCAGATGTTATGGACTACAATTCCCATCAGCCCCTGCCAGCACGGCCAATTGGCCATGCAGGCAGGGGCTGATAAGTAATCCCTCTAAGGTGCCAAAAGAACCAGCCCTATTATTTATTTATTGTTGATAATACATAAACGCCCTCCCAAGGGAGACTCAGGTGATGTACGAATAAAATAGATAGAGCACAATAAAATCGATAATACCCAATTTAGATATACATGAAATGATGGCTGTATATTATTAAAACCAACCCCATTAAAATGCAGCGTTCTAGCATCAAATATATCAATGGCCCTAGGGAGCCGTTGCTAGTCCGAGCAGACGATACTGGTGTCGATGGACTGATGATCAAATCCCGTATAAGGCAGCTTCTCTGGGATTTCCTGCAGGACCTTCCCAGAGGGAATACCGACGCCCCTGCAGAGAGTGCCGCCTCTCTGGGCAGCAGAGTGACCCTTGCAGTTGATCAGAGGGTGCTATTTACACGGCACGTCCCTGCGGGAGCCTCCCCCTCCCCTCCCGCACGTCACCGGCTTGTTCGCTGTGACCACACAGCTCATGGGCTATTCTGGGCCGCGGACGGCACACCCCAAGGGAGGAATGAGGCAGAGTCCCAGGCGTTTCTCCTCCCCCTCCCTGCTCCAGGGAGTCAGCTCCAGTCCATCCCATGAGCGGGCACCTCTTTTGAGCCATGAGCTGACACTTCGGAGAAGCAGGCCTAGAAAAGTCTGGCAAATGCAGTTTGGGAGTTTCAGCAGGCAGACAGAGAGGGCCGTGACGTCTGCCCTGCCTGGGGGGAAGGGAGGGGAGACGCGGGATTTTCCTCGTTCTATTCATCCCCCAGTGACACAGTCACTGGAGACTTTGGCAGCCTTTTCTGTGGAAGTCCTCATTTCCAGGAGAAAGAGCTTTTGGCCGGAGGAAGACGGTCACCTCCACGTGGGCCACATGCCAGCGCATGGGATATACCCAGTGGTGGGATTCAAATAATTTAACAACCGGTTCCGGTGGTGGGATTAAGAACATAAGAACATAAGAACAAGCTAGCTGGATCAGACCAGAGTCCATCTAGTCCAGCTCTCTGCTACTCGCAGTGGCCCACCAGGTGCCTTTGGGAGCTCACCTGCAGGAGGTGAAAGCAATGGCCGTCTGCTGCTGCTGCTGCTCCTGAGCACCTGGTCTGTTAAGGCATTTGCAATCTGAGATCAAGGAGGATCAAGATTGGTAGCCATAGATCGACTTCTCCTCCATAAATCTGTCCAAGCCCTTTTTAAAGCTATCCAGGTTAGTGGCCATCACCACCTCCTGTGGCAGCCTATTCCAAACACCAATCACACGTTGCGTGAAGAAGTGTTTCCTTTTATTAAAATAATTCAAATAATTTAACAACTGGTTGGGGTGTTGTGTGGTTTCCGGGATGTGTGGCCGTGTTCTAGCAGCATTCTCTCCTGACGTTTCGCCCGCATCTGTGGCTGGCATCTTCAGGTGCCATCAGATCCTCTGAAGATGCTAGCCACC
This sequence comes from Sphaerodactylus townsendi, assembly GCF_021028975.2. Taxonomy (NCBI): domain Eukaryota; kingdom Metazoa; phylum Chordata; class Lepidosauria; order Squamata; family Sphaerodactylidae; genus Sphaerodactylus; species Sphaerodactylus townsendi. The sequence continues at coordinate 5,722,175 of NC_059430.1, read as the reverse complement.
GATGCAGGCGAAACGTCTGGGCTGCTGCTGGAAGTAACCACGCTCTAACCAATATTCCGACGTGAAAGCCTTCGACAAGACATTAACAACTGGTTGTTTACAAGCACCATTTTAACAAACCGGTTCTGCCAAAGTGGTGCGAACCGGCTGGATCCCACCACTGGATATACCCACCTCTCGCTTTGAGCCAGTTTTCTTTACCAGGAACATTATTATTGCCGATCTCACGCAGAATTGTGCTTCTTTGCTTATATTTATTTGCAGGTGTGCTGGGGAACAGTGATAGAGGATTTATCAGTAGTCTGTTAAACTAGCGTGGTGTAGCAGTTAGAAGATAAGAAGAAGAGTTTGAATTTATATCCCCCCTTTCTCTCCTGCAGGAGACTCAAAGGGGCTGACAATCTCCTTGCCCTTCCCTCACAACAAACACCCTGTGAGGTGGGTGGGGCTGAGAGAGCTCCGAGAAGCTGTGACTAGCCCAAGGTCACCCAGCTGGCGTGTGTGGGAGTGCACAGGCTAATCTGAATTCCCCAGAGAAGCCTCCACAGCTCAGGCGGCAGAGCTGGGAATCAAACCCGATTCCTCCAGATTAGATACACGAGCTCTTCACCTCCTACGCCACTGCTGCTCCTGCTTGAGAAGAAAGCCAGGATATAAATAAAGCAAATATAGCAATATTGGTTTGCAAAGTCATGGGGCGATAACTTCCTGGTAAAAAGTGTTTGCCCTTGACCGTGGGAGAGTGGAAGATGGATGATTTTGGGGGGTCGATCCATGTCTGTTGAACTTTGTGCAGTTTGGACAACTGAAGGATGTTCTAAACTTTCTGCCAGTTTGTTGTGGCCAAGGTTTTGAGCAGGGATCTTCAAACTATGGCCCTCCAGATGTTCATGGACTACAATTCCCATCAGCCCTGCCACTTGGCCATGCTGGCAGAGGCTCATGGGAATTGTAGTCAATGAAGCTCTGGAGGGCCATAGTTGAAAGACCCCTGGTTTTGAGGAAAGGACCATGCCAGTATGGGTCAAAGTACAATGCTCTGTGTCCCGAAGCTGGGAGTCCCGAGTTCGAGTCCTCCCTGGACTGGGCCTTATTATGCCCCCTCTACGGCAAATGGGACTAACTGCAGCACACAACCTCCCAAGGTCAGCCACGGACATTTTTGCCTAGACACGCCAACAAGGCCACTTGGAACTGAAGCTCTCTAGCTCAGCTGCGTAGCACGTGCTTCCCATGCAGGAGGGCTCCGGTTTAATGCTGGCATCCCCCTCTAAAAGGCTCAGGTAGCAGATACTGAGAAAGGAAGCCAGTTGGAGTAAACTGGGGGTGGGGGTGGGGGCACAGGATACAGTATCTCACAATACTAGAACCAGGGGGCATCCATTGAAAATGCTGGGGGGAAGAATTAGGACTAATCAAAGGAAACACTTCTTCACGCAACGTGTGATTGGTGTTTGGAATATGCTGCCACAGGAGGTGGTGATGGCCACTCACCTGGATAGCTTTAAAAGGGGCTTGGACAGATTTATGGAGGAGAAGTCGATCTATGGCTACCAATCTTGATCCTCCTTGATCTGAGATTGCAAATGCCTTAACAGACCAGGTGATTGGGAGCAACAGCAGCAGCAGAAGGCCATTGCTTTCACCTCCTGCAGGTGAGCTCCCGAAGGCACCTGGTGGGCCACTGCGAGTAGCAGAGAGCTGGACTAGATGGACTCTGGTCTGATCCAGCTGGCTTGTTTTTATGTTCTTATAGGATACAACCCGTGGATTGCATGCAGCCCAGCAGAGCTATGCTAGAATCATAGAATCATAGAGTTGGAAGAGACCCCAAGGGCCATCCAGTCCAACCCCCTCCCGTGCAGGAACAGAAAATCAAAACAAATGTTGAACAAATAGGTGAACTCCCTACCCCAAATGTCTTTCCATATCCCAATGGGATGTAATGAGTTGTTTCAAGGGAGGAGGAATCTTAATGTTAATTCCCAACAGGTCTCTGAGACGGGGAAAGGGGAGTGTTCAGTTGCACAACCGCCTCAGGAAATGTCCCATTGCCCTCGTTCATCTCAGGAACGTGCAAATCGGAGGACTGGGGGAAATGTCTCTGCATGTGTAACCTCTATCTGTGGGTTCTGTGGGGCAGAACTTGGAATGAGTTTGCAACAACAAATTTTAAAAACGAAACGGTTTACTTTCTTCACATATCACATCAACATTTAACATCACACTTCAAGGTCCTGTTCAAGTTGCATTTTCAAGTCCTTCTATTTACAGTCTACTGATACTGCCACTAACAAGGTGTTCAGGGCTTATACCAACCAAGTTCCGAGTCTGGTAGCCTTGTCTCCTCCAAACTTCATGAGCTCTGCAGCCTTCTGCTGCTTTGAGTCTCCACCCCTTTCTGGGTCAACCCATTCTGAGCATGGGGGTTACACATGCATCTGCAAATAAAAGCTTTTTCTCTTTTATATTCCGGATGCTTGCAGAACCGAACCCCAAAGTTCTGGTGGAGAATTTTCCTGTAGGGGAGGTAAGACCGCCGAATGGGCGGCCAGAGGAGGTCGGGGAGACTCCCAGCTTTCTGTGAACCGCACAAAACTGAATTATTCAAGAGGGCTTTTCTGCTCAGGCAATAGAGTAAAAGATTTAGATACAGATATCTGTAAAAGTTATAGATAAATGATCAGGGAATGTCGTCAAGACTACTGTGTGTAGCTTGCTGAAACCAGGGTCCTGCTACGCCATTTTTGCAATGTCGAGGGCATCAAATTGAGTAGGGCGTTGTGGGTTTCCCAGGTTGTACGGCCGTGTTCCAGTCGCATTTTCTCATGACGTTTCGTCTGCATCTGTGGCTGGCATCTTCAACCTCTGAAGAGGCCAGCCACAGATGTCGGCAAAACGTCAGGAGAAAATGCGACTGGAACACGGCCATACAACCTGGAAAACCCACAACACCTTAGTGATTCCGGCCGTGAAAGCCTTCGACAACACATCAGATTGTGACCTGTGCTTTGCTACTATTCTTTTTTTTTTTAATTTCTGACTTGTTCGGCAACCCCCGTCCTATTGTGTTAGTTACTGAATAACCCATCCTGTCAATTACATTGACTTACTTGGCATTGTTTGCTTTGAATACAGCGGATTATAAATGATGTACACAATAATAAAATAAAATCTCAGCCTAGATTATCCCTATATGGCACAGGTGTCAAACTCGCGGCCCTCCAGATGTTATGGACTACAGTTCCCATCATCCCCTTCCAGCATGATGGGAACTGTAGTCCATACCATCTGGAGGGCCACGAGTTTGACACCTGTGCTATATCTCTGACAGCCCAAATGGCAGTGGTGGGATCCAAAAATTTTAGTAACAGGTTCTGATGGTGGTGGGATTCAAACTGTGGCGTAGCGCCAATGGGGCTGGGCGGGGCATTCCGGGGGCGTGGCCGGGCATTAGGGGGCCTGGCATTCCTGGGCGGGGCTGTGGCAAGGATGGTCCTTGGGCGGGAAACGAATGCACGCAGGCGCAGGCTGCCACGCACGCCGGTGCACCTCCTGCTAGACTGCTTCCAGTTCTGCGCGCTACTGCTGAGAGGAGGGGCGTAACTAAGGCCAAAATCACGTGGCAAAATCGCCCATTAGTAACCCCCTCTCGGCACGCACAAATAATGAGTAACCTACTCTCGGCAACCTGGATCCCACCTCTGCCAAATGGTTATGTGGGCTACATGAGAGTTTGTTTATTCATTTATTTATTAAATTTATGGACTGCTTCCCCTCCCCCCAAGAGGGTCTTACAGCAGTTTAGAACAGGTGGGCGACATTGAAGGGTGACCCGTGTAGCTCTTGTTAAGCACCTTGGTTGTTTGACTCTGAGATTTGGGCACCCCTAGAGTAGACAGCGGTGGATATGACTTGGCTTGGTATATAGCAGTTTTGCAGTCGAGAAACCCCCAAGTGGAGATGGTACACATGTAAGGATTGCGGGCTGTACATGTTTTATTATGAGTAACAAGTGTTCTTTTGAAAGTGTTATTTATTCTTTCTTCTACCCTGCCTTATATTCTGCCACCTTGAACCATGAGGAAAGATGGAGTAAATTGGTTCTGGTGGGTTTTCCGGGCTGTGTGACTGTGGTCTGGTGGATTTTGTTCCTAACGTTTCGCCTGCAAACCTAGGCTTTGCTAATTTTTAACGTCTTTTTTTTCTTATTGAAGTTGTCCTGGTGTTTATGAATTTCAATGGCCAGTACTCCCAGTACTCCCAGTAGGAGGAGCAGTGGCGTAGGAGGTGAAGAGCTCGTGTATCTAATCTGGAGGAACCGGGTTTGATTCCCAGCTCTGCCGCCTGAGCTCTGGAGGCTTCTCTGGGGAATTCAGATTAGCCTGGGCACTCCCACACATGGCAGCTGGGTGACCTTGGGCTAGTCACAGCTTCTCGGAGCTCTCTCAGCCCCACCCACCTCACAGGGTGTTTGTTGTGAGGGGGGAAGGGCAAGGAGATTGTGAGCCCCTTTGAGTCTCCTGCAGGAGAGAAAGGGGGGATATAAATCCAAACTCCTCCTCCTCCTCCTCCTCCTCTTCTTCTTCTTCTTCTTCCTCTTCTTCCTCTTCTTCTTCTTCTTCTTCTTCTTCTTCTTCCTCTTCCTCTTCCTCTTCTTCTTCCTCTTCCTCTTCCTCTTCTTCTTCTTCTTCTTCTTCTTCTTCGGGCAAATAGTAAATCAAACAGGGACCATATTAAATTTAGTGGGGCAAATATTCCTTAGTCGGACCCCGGTTTCAGCAAGCCAGACACAGTCCCTAACAATTCTCCCCAATGACTTTGTGAAACATGTAAACACAGTGTGACTATAAGCCAATAAATTGATTAATTGAACACGAATCAAAGCCGGCTCGGCCCTGGGCAAGGGGGAGGGCCGCTCCCCCCCCCCACATTAGGCGACCCTTTTCCTTTTGACCCCCTTGATCGCCGCAGCTGCTTCCCACCCCCCATAGCACCCCCCCACCCCTCTCCCTTCCCAAAGCAGCTGGAGGCAAGCACAGAAGGGGGGGGGGGCTCCCTTGCAAAAGGGGGGGGGGGAACCGTGCTATTCCTATCCTCTCCTGTGCGCTCGCCCCCCCCCCCCGGAGAAGACAATGTTAACCATATCCACCCCCCCCCGCCCGCCTTTGTGGCCAGGGGCGGCTTAAAAATAGCCCCTGATCTTATCCCCTCGCGTTCCAGCCCGGGGGAGGGGGCGGCGGAGGGGAAGGGGGGGGGGAGGGTTTAGGGGAGGGGGCCCAGCCAATCGCGGCCCCTCGGCTATCCTTAGCGCCCAATCCACCGCTCCTGACTTATCTGGGGGGGGGGGGTGGGGGGGTGGAGGCTGGGGGGGGGGGTTTGTTAAAAGAAAGTTACTCATCCCTTACTTGTATATGGTCACAGCGCAGGCATTCCTGGGAGTCCTTCCCCCTGACGCGGAGCAGGGGGTGGGGGTGGGGGGTGGGGGGTGGGCCCGGGGGGTGGGGGTGGGGGGTGGGAGATGCCTCTTAAAAGACCCCCTGCGCTCCTCCGGACCCTCCACTTGTGAATGACACAGGAGGAAGGCTGATCCGCCCGCGCTCTCCTTTCCCCCCCCCCCCCGGACGCCTCCAGGAGGGGGCCACGCAGGAGCCCCAGAGAGGAGGGGGCGCCCACGAGGAGCAGGAAAAGGACCCCCCCGCCCGGCAGGAGACCCCCCCTCGGATATTACTCTCCAGCCGGCCCCTGCTGCGACTTCTGGACCCTGTTTCCCTTCCGTCCCGTTTGGGGACAGCTGCTGCGCCTCTGGATCTGGGGGAAGAAACTTGGGGGAAAGTTTAGGGGGGCGAAGGAGAAGGAAGACCCCCCCCCCGGAGGCGGAGATAAGGTGAGCGGCGCCCCCTCTTGCTCCCAAGACCGGTCAGTCCCCGGCTGGTCAGTTTCCCCTCTGCGGGACTGGTCAGTTTCGCCTGCCGGACAAGCCACTTTCGCCTCGCCCCTCTAGCCAGGACTGGTCAGGTTCGCCTCCCTTGCTGGTCACTCTCACTCCGTCCCTTTCAAGGGCCGGTCAAGGTCGCCTCCCGGGCTGGTCAGTTCCCCCTCTGCGGGACTGGTCAGTTTCAACTGCCGGACAAGTCACTTTGGCTTCGCTTTCGCCTTGCCCCTCTCGCCAGGACTGGTCAGGTTCGCCTCCCCGGCTGGTCACTCTCACTCCGTCCCTTCCAAGGGCCGGTCAAGTTCGCCTCTCCGGCTGGTCAGCTTCACGCGCCCCCCCCCCCGGGGGTTGCTTTGGCCGGACCCCCTCGCCAGACCGAGAGCCCCTCGCCCCAGCCCCACTGCCCCCCAGGCCCAAAGATGAACAGCAACAGCTACTACGACCAGCCGCCCCAAACGTACTACCAGGGCGAAGAGCAGGAGGAGATGCCGGCCACCGAGAAGGACCTGGCCGAGGACGCGCCCTGGAAGAAGATCCAGCAGAACACCTTCACCCGCTGGTGCAACGAGCACCTCAAGTGCGTCAACAAGCGCATCGGGGACCTCCAGAAGGACCTCAGCGACGGGCTGAAGCTCATCGGCCTCCTGGAGGTCCTCAGCCAGAAGAAGATGTACCGCAAGTACCACGCGCGGCCCAACTTCAGGCAGATGAAGCTGGAGAACGTCTCGGTGGCCCTGGAGTTCCTGGACCGGGAGCACATCAAGCTGGTCTCCATCGGTGAGTTGAGGGTCTCCTGGCTTGGGGGGCAGGGGCAGGGAGGGAGCCAGGGGGTGGGTGGTGGGATCTGTTCTCTGGGACCCCTCCCCTGCGAGGCGGGAGATGGGGAAGGAGGCTGGGAAGAGGGCGCAGAGCTTGGAGAAGACAATTAAAATGGTCAAAGGTCCATGGTCCATGCTCTACCACAGGGGTCTTCAAACTATGGCCCTCCAGATGTTCATAGACTACAATTCCCATCAGCCCTACCACTTGGCCATGCTGGCAGGGGCTGATGGGAATTATAGTCCATGAACATCTGGAGGGCCATAGTTTGAAGACCCCTGGTCTACCAGGAGAGACTTAGGGAGCTGAGGATGTTTAGTTTGGTGAAGAGAAGGTCAAGAGGTGACAGGATAGCCGTGCTTACATATGTGGAGGAATGCCATGTCGAAGAGCTTGCTTTCTGCTGCTCCAGAGACTAGGACCAGGAGTCATGGGTTCAAGGTGAAGGAAAAGAGATTCCACCTAAACATCAAGAAGAACTTCCTGACAGACAGGGCTGTTCGACAGTGGAACGCACTACTTGGGAGTGTGGTGGAGTCTCCTTCTTTGGAGGTTTTTTTATTTATTATTTTATTTATTTATTTCTGAGGCTTTTATACCGCCCCATCCCCGAAGGGCTCCGGGCGGTGTACAACATATGGAAATAACCGTATAAGACAATTACAACATTTAAAAGCGGCGATAAAACTGTAAAAATTAATTCTAATAATTATACAATGGATCTCAGTAAAATGAAAATATGAGTGGCGTCCAGCATTCTAGTTTTAAAATTCCCTCCCCCCCAGAAGGGAGGAATGGTGAGTCTCATCGGATGACAAATGGCCCAGATGTCAAGGGCCAAAGTTTTTAAACAGAGGATCAGGAGTGCTTTGATTGTGTGTTCCTGCATGGCAGGGGGTTGGACTGGATGGCCCTTGGGGGTCTCTTCCAACTCTATGATTCTATTACTCTAAGGCTCAACTGCTAGGGGAGTTGGTGTTCCTGACCTGGCATGACTCAAGGTGGTCTGATTTTGCTAGGCCCCAAAAGCTAAGCAGAGTTAGCCCTGGTTAGTTCCCGGATGGGAGGCCACGGATGAAGTTGGAGGTTTCTATGGAGAGGTGGGCAGTGGGAAATCATCTCCAAAGGTCTCTGCCCTGTCCTGGATGGGAGGCCATTGAGGAAGTCCAGGGTTGGTATGCAGAGACAGGCAATGGCAAAACCACCCCTATTTGCCTCTTGCCTTGACCCGGATGGTTCTGGCTAGCCCAATCTCATCATATCTCAGAAGCTAAGGAGGGTTGGTTCTGGTTAGTTTTTGGATGGGAGACCATTGAGGAAGTCCAGGGTTGGTGTGTGGAGGCAGGCAATGGCAAAACCACCTTTTTTGTCTCGAGCCTTGAAAGTCCTGTGGGGCCAGCTGTGACTTAATGAGGATATTTTCCTTGGTTTTCTTGGTTCTAGCTTCTGGTACAGTGTGAGCTTCCCAGGCTACACAGAACTCTTGGTCTGTGCAATTGCGATTCATCTGTTCACATATTACCCTGTTTCCCCGAATATAAGACATCCCCAGAAAATAAGACGTAGCAGAGGTTTTGCTGAAGTGCGAAATATAAGGCATCCCCCGAAAGTAAGAGGTAGCAAAGTTTTTGTTTGGAAGCATGCCCGACAAACAGAACACAGAAAAATAAGACATCCCCTGAAAATAAGACATAGCGTATCTTTGGGAGCAAAAATTAATATAAGACACTGTCTTATTTTCGGGGAAACGCGGTACATTATATTCCCAGGTCTTGTGTCAGTACTGATGAAGTTTCCTATAGAGTGGGAGAAGTCATGTCTTTGTAAAGGAGGAGGTGGATTTAGAGGGTAGCTATTGTTGGCCGGCCGTGAAAGAGCTAAGTTTGAGTCCTGGCACATCACAGAGATTTTCAGCAGCTATGTTGGTCAGCAGTATAACAGTCAGACTCTTATAGTACTGCAGGAACCAATAACAGTTTTGGGGTATGAGCTTCTAAGAATCAAAACTCCCTTCGTCAATGTTTAGGGGGGGGGAGGTGACAAATTGAGAACATCATGGCAGCCTTCTCGGCTACACGGGATGTCTTGGGATCACTGTTGTAAAGAATTGTTCAGCATTAGAGCTGTTGTGGTGTGGTCAACCTTATAGAATCATAGAGTTGGAAGAGACCCCAAGAGCCATCCAGTCCAACCCTCTGCCATGCAGGAACACACAGTCAAAGCACTCCTGACAGATGGCTACCTAGCCTCTCTTTAAAAACCTTCAGACTCCACTACTCTCTAGGGCAGCGCATTCCACTGTCGAACAGCCCTAACTGTCAGGACTGTCAGAATAAGAATTTATGGATTGAATTTGTTCCATTTTCCTGAATTATCGTTTGAGGAGTTACATGGAACTCCTCTGGGTTCTTATTCTACTGAAAAATGTCACAGAGAGATTCCCATGTGTTTGTGCCAGTGGGTACAAGCTACATCAGCTACAAGTGTTACTCTGACGTAGCCCATTCCATTCGCCCTGAGAGACAGACCACGAGTCTTGTCACGTTACCTGGTGTAGCTCAGCGGCTGACCTGTGAGTCAGAAAGTTTTTTCTTTCAGATCCTATACTTACCCTGTGCCTACTTGGAATCCTTCGGCATAACTGGTCCCAGTGCTATTCAATATTTTTTATCAATGACTTGGATGATGGCAGAGAGGGCATGCTCATCAAATTTGCAGATGACACCAAATTAGGAGGCTTAGTTAATACCCTAGAGCAGTGGTGGCGAACCTTTGGCTACGCACGCACAGAGTCGCTCCCAGGCCCCCCCCCCCCCCCTACACACATCTAGGCTGGCCCCGGCCTCTGGGCCTGGGCCTCTGGGCATTAAACCTAAGACCTAGTTTTGGGGAAGCAGTGTAGGTAACCCTGTTAAGCGCTGTTAAACCCCACTGATTTTCATGCAAAGAACTAAAGCGCGATCCTTTACCTGGGAGTAAGCTCGGTTGCTGGCAATGGGGCTTGCTTCTGAGTAAACCCTCCTAGGGTCGTGATTCACCCGTTGGAAGAGTTGCACAGTTGCTTCAAAGCAAAGCCAACGACTACCACCAAGCTTACTCCTGAGCAACACACACTTCGGAGCCAACTGTTTTTCCTGCACTAAAACCTCAGTATTCAGGTTAAATTGCCGTGTTGGCACTTTGCGACAAATAAGTGGGTTTTGGGTTGCAGTTTGGGCACTCAGTCTCGAAAAGGTTCGCTATCACTGCCCTAGAGGACACGGTCAGAATTCAAAAGGACCTGGACAGATTAGAGAGCTGGGCCAAAACTGACCACACGAATCTAAACAGAGATAAATGTAAGATTCTACACTTAGGCAGAAAAAAATGAAATGCTTTAATATTATGTTTTAATTATGTTATTTATATTGTTTGCTGTTATTATTGTTTATGTAATATTATTTTGCTGTTCACCCCCAGAGCCCTCAGGGGATGGGGCGCTACGCAAACAAACAAACAAACAAACAAACAAATTAATTAATTAATTAATTAAGAAATGCACAGAGATAGGATGGGTGACACCTGGTTTACCAACACTACAGACGAAAGGGATCTGGGACTCTTGGCTGACCGCAAACTAAACATGAGCCAGCGATGTGATGCGGCAGCTGAGAAAGCCAATGCCATTTTGGGCTGATATTGACAAGCTGGAAAGGGTCAAGAGGAGGGCGACCAAAATGGTCAAAGGTCTGGAATCCGTGCCCTACGAGGAGAGACTTAGGGAGCTGGGGATGTTTAGTCTGGTGAAGAGACAGTTAAAGGGCGGCATGCTAGCCATGTTTCAGTCTCTGAAGGGATGTCATGTCGAAGAGGGAGCAAGCTTGTTTCCTGCTGTTCCAGAGCTTAGGACAGAGTAATGGATTCGAGATACAGGAAAGGAGATTCCACCTAAACATTAGGAAGAACTTTCTGACAGTCAGGGCAGTTGGACAGTGGAATGCACAACCTCGGAGTGTGGTGGAGTCTCCTTCTTGGGAGGTTTTTAAAGAGAGGCTGGATGGCCACCTGTCTGTCAGGAGTGCTTTGATTGTGTGTTCCTGCATGGCAGGGGGTTGGACTGGATGGCCCCTGGGGGTCTCTTCCAACTCAAGGATTCTAATTGTCCCTCTGCTCTGTAGTGTGGGGATAAATGCGATATACCTTTGGTGTATTGTAAGGTTTACTATGTGACTGTATATATGAAACTTGGAATGCTTGGTATCTAAATTATTGCAAGTGGTAGGATTAGAATCCAGATCTCTGAGAACGCTGTTTCCTTTTCTAGGCGACAGACCACAGTAGCTTTCCAGAATCAGTCATTCGTGCCTCTCAGGTCCCCTAGATTTTAAACTGTGGACTGAAGAACTTTAGATATATGACACGGCGTGGGTGGGTGGGTCTCAGTTCCGCCACAGGGGAGAGGGAAAGTGAATGTGTATCTAATAAAATGAAACGGCATTTTCATAGGTGATTCCTTAATTGTCACACAGATATACTAGGTGCTAATTATTTTAAATGAGAATCCTACACTTTAATGGAGAAGATGCCCATCAGAAGCATGTGTGCCGTAAAGAACGTCAATCTAGGAAAGCCAAATTTAAACCCTTGCTCTGTCCTGGAAGTTTACCTGGTGACCTGGGGCTAGTTACACACCCTCAGTCTATCCTGCCTTGCAGGCTTGTTGTGAGAATAAAATGGCGGAGAAAATGGTACGGCCTACTTTGAGTCGCCAATTGGGAGAAAAGTAGGGTACAAATGAAGCAAATAAATAATCTAGTTTCCACGATGACAGGTTCAGAGGGTAGAAGAAGAAGAAGAGTTTGGATTTATATCCCCCCATTCTCTCCTATAGGAGACTCAAAGGGGCTGACAATCTCCTTTCCCTTCCCCGCTCACAACAAACACCCTGTGAGGTAGGTGGGGCTGAGAGAGCTCCGAGAAGCTGTGACTAGCCCAAGGTCACCCAGCTGGCGTGTGTGGGAGGGCACAGACTAATCTGAATACCCCAGATAAGCCTCCACCGCTCAGAGGGCAGAGCAGGGAATCAAACCTGGTTCCTCCACATTAGAGTGCACCTGCTCTTAACCACTACGTTGTGTAAGTCTGTGGTAAAAGAACTAGATTTGAGTTCACCAGCACCTTAGGGATCAGCAAGATTTCCAAGGTAGGACCTTTTGATATTCATAGCTCCATTTGTCAGATCCAAGTAAGAATGGAAGTCCCTATCTGACGAAGGGTACTTTGATGCTTGAAAGCTCAAACCAGGAACTCTGGCTGGTCTCCAAGGTGCTACTGGACTTGAGTCTAGCTCTTATTAGGCCTAATGGCTCAGTGGGACCTTTATATTCAGAGGCAGTGTACCTCTGCAACGACTGTATACCTCTGCAACAACTAACCCAAAAGTTTAATAAAAACCCGCTCTTGAATAGAAATGAGGCATGCTTAAGAGTTAATTCACTCCAAATTTTGCCTTGAGGGTTGGGAGTTCTTGAGGGTTGGGAGCTCTTGAGGGTTGGAAGTTCTTGAGGGTTGGGAGCTCTTGAGGGTGGGGAGAGAAGGCAGGGGGGGAATGCTGCATG
>NC_059430.1:5093464-5109735 GCF_021028975.2 Sphaerodactylus townsendi | reverse complement strand
GGGGGGGGGGGGGGGGAGCACCAGAAACGGGACTGATCTGTGTTCCACGGTTTGGCAGTGAGTGAGATAGTGAGGAAACCTGGATATTTCGGGTGACTCTCCCAGGATTAATCGCCAGTGGGAAATCGCCCTCTGGGCTCCTTCAAGACTTTTCCAAGGACATATCATGGACGTAGGTAAGGGGGAGTTTCTCGGGTTTGTACCCCCCCATTCATGTGTGAAGCTCCGCCCCTCCGTTTGTGGGTTTTTAAAACATTTTAGTGCTTTTTTGGTTTTTGGCCTGCAGGGGGTGCATTGTTTGGGCTAACAGCACCAAACTTTCAGGGATTGTTTGGGGGACTCTCCTGATGATACTACCTGGGTTTGGGTTTGCTTTTATAAGCGCTAGACCAGGGGCGGGGCTTGGGGAGGCGTGGCCATGCCCTAGGGGCGGGTGGGGGTGTCGCCCCACCCCGAACCCCCCCATAAAAAATCTATACCTACGTCCCTGGGACATATCATAGTTTGCTTTGAGTTGTCCCGTCTTCTTGACTTGAGGTGAGACGTGATGTTTTTGACAGGACAGGTGGCAAATAATAAGGCACTTAGGCCCAGAGGTAAGCGAATAAAAACCTTTTGCCATTTGTGTGATCCCACAGGGATCTTGTTCGCAGTGGAAGGTTGTGGTTTTGCTCTGAAGAGGGAAAGTTGCTGGGGAAGGATCCCTTACTTACTCATCCCCTGCTCTCTCCTCTCCCCCCCCCCTCCACAGACAGCAAGGCCATCGTGGACGGGAACCTGAAACTCATCCTGGGCCTGATCTGGACCCTGATCCTGCACTACTCCATCTCGATGCCGATGTGGGAAGATGAGGACGAGGAGGACGCCAAGAAGCAAACGCCCAAACAGCGGCTCCTGGGCTGGATCCAGAACAAAATCCCGATGCTGCCCATCACCAACTTCAACCGGGACTGGCAAGACGGGAAGGCGCTGGGTGCCTTGGTGGACAACTGTGCTCCAGGTGAGGCGGGGAGGGAGCGGAACGGGGCCACCACCGAGCAGGACGCAGGCCTGAAAATACTTCCATTTCAGATACGGCTGCCTTTAAACCCCTTTCCCTATTTTTATCATCATTGTAAAACTTGTAATAATAATAATAATGTAAACATTGGAGGATTCAAAGCTCAGTGGAGCAGCAGTGGCGTAGGAGGTTAAGAGCTCGTGTATCTAATCTGGAGGAACCGGGTTTGATTCCCGGCTCTGCCGCCTGAGCTGTGGAGGCTGATCTGGGGAATTCAGATTAGCCTGTGCACTCCCACACACGCCAGCTGGGTGACCTTGGGCTAGTCACAGTTCTTCTGAGCTCTCTCAGCCCCACCCACCTCACAGGGTGTTTGTTGTGAGGGGGGAAGGGCAAGGAGATTGTCAGCCCCTTTGAGTCTCCTGCAGGAGAGAAAGGGGGGATATAAATCCAAACTCTTCTTCTTATTCTTCTTTATTAAAAACCCTTTTAGCTGCCTTTCTTCCTTAGGGAACTGAAGGCAGCTTGCAAGATTAACAAAATACATCAAGAATTTAAGAACCAGTATTTATTATAGTCCTAGACCAGCCTAAGATAGATAAAATACTCACAGTTTAAAGGATAAAATATTTAAATATATATCTAAAAAAATATACTGGCAAAAGTAAATACCTACAATAGATTGTCAAATATGTTTTTTTTAAAACCCAAATTTAAAAACGCTATTTATTTATTATATTTTTTTTAGTTGCTGCTTGCCCAAAGGGACTTCTGGTGGTTTACAACATTAAAATAGTATAAATGAGTTGAAAACAACATAAAAACAGCTAATAAATATAAACTGTTTACATTAAAATACATAGTTTTGCACCATCCCATCAATAAAGGGTCAGGAGGGCCATTCCCTGTGATCTCAAATCCTGGGGAGGAATGTATGGATGCAGCTGGTCCTTCGGATACCCTGGTCCCAAGCCGTGTAGGACTATAAAAGGTCTCTTCACGGACATTACGTCTTGTGAAGTTTACGACAGTCTTATAGAATAGGCCTGTACAGTCTGTCCTGGCTAGCATAAGCATAAGCATTTTTATTGTCATTGTGCACGCACAACGAAATTTACAGCAGCATTCCTCGATGCACACAATTCCAGACTCATACCCCATCCTCCCTTTCCCCTTCCTCCACCCATCCCTACGCAGCCCCAAACACGTCAACATGAAGCCGCGGAGTTTAGCCTAGCCACAGCTCTGGAGTAGAAGCTGTCTCTAAGCCTCTTGGTCCTAGTTTTGATAGACATGTATCGTCTGCCGGATGGCAACGGTTCAAAAAGAGAGTGTGCTGGATGAGACGGGTCTCTCCGAATAATTTGGGCTTTCTTTAGGCTTCGGGAATTATAGAGTTCTTCCACGGAGGGGAGAGGGCAGCCGATAATCCTCTGTGCAGGAGTGATCACCCTTTGGAGCGCCTTCCTATCTGCCACTGTGCAACTGGAGAACCATACACAGATGCAGTAGGTTAAGACACTCTCTATAGCACAGCGGTAAAAGGACACCAGGAGTTTTCCATTCAGTTGTTGTCTCCTTAAAAGCAGTCAGCAGAATCAGGAGGGTGCCGATGCCTTTGTGCTGGTCACTCCCTCTTGGCCCAGCCTGCAGGGCTGTTGTGAGGATAAAACGGGAGAAGGGGAGAATGTCGTGGTCAGCTGCTTTTGCAGCCCAGAGAGGGAGAAAAAGGGAGCACGGATGAATAAATAACGGGAATTGGCTGGCCCCACGTATGTATCCCACTGCTCCTGGCCAGTTCCAGAGGTGCGCTCAGAGTTGCCAACTCCAGGTTGTGAAATTCCTGTAGATTTTGGGGATGGGGACGGGGGAGAATGGAGTTTGGGGAGGGGAGAGATTGCAGGGGGGTCATACAGGGCCATAAAGTCCACCCCCTCCAAAACAGCCATTTTCTCCAGGGGAACTCACCTCTGTCACCTGGAGATCAGTTATAACAGCAGGAAGTCTCCATCCATCCCCTGGCAGCTGGCAACTCCTGTGACAGGGCGGGAAACCAGGGAGCGCCCCAAAGGCAGTGTGCTCCTGCGGCTGCGTGTGCAGGAGGCTGCCGCACTGCCTTCAGGGGCGCTCCCCTGTTTCCCGCCTTGTGACAGTACAGGAAAAGGAGAGCGCCCCAGAAGGCAGTGCGGCAGCCTTCCAAAAATAGGGACAGTAAAAAAAAACCCCACGGGACTCGGGACAAATTGGTTTAAGGCGGGACTGTCCCGTCAAAAGCGGGACGTCTGGTCACCTTGCTTAAGTACTGCATCTGCGATGACTGTCCCCACCTCACAGGGGAGGCAGGAGGGCAAGTTGCTTGCCTTCGGCGACCAGGTAAATCCATAGCCCACAGCAGAATTCGAACTGGAGACCCTTTTCTTACGGGGGGTGGTGGAGTGTGAGTAACTTTCAAATCACACTAGTAACACTCACGATCAGTGCAAAGGAGGAGAGCCCTTTTTGGGGCCGGGCGCGAGAGTGCTTGAATCGTTGCCAGTTCCTAGACCCGGACTCAGCAGCCTAAACATTTCTGCCTCTGATTTATGGCTGGGGAGAATCTGCCCTCGGCGGTGGCTCATTCAGGCCAAATTTGGACAAACCCAAAGGTTCGGTTTTCAGACGGAAGGTCCCGGCTTTGTGGGGGCGGGGGGAGAGGGGCCGTGGCCCATTGGACGGCTGGGATAGGCATCCTTCCCTGTTTTGTTTGGGGTTTTTTTTTGTGTCCCAAGATTTAGTATCTCTTTCCTCTCCTCGCCAAATTAGTGCAGATATTCCTTGTTCCAAAGTCCTCCCCCATCCCTGGTTTTTATGGGCCATAAATCCCACTGCTAGATTCCCCTCCCAAAGGGGTGAGCCACTATCATCTTGCCAGGGATTCTGCAGCGTGTTCGGTTTGATCCGATGCGTGTTTACTCAACAGCAGTTCTCACGAGAATCAAGGGGGCTTACTCCCCCACAAATCGTGCCAGGGATTGGGGCCTACCTTTCTCAAATGGGTCTGGGGGGGTCTGGACGCTGCATCCTCTCTTTTGAGAGCCTTTTGCTTAATCTCAGCTCTGTGAAAGGGGTGCTGGTCTGGATGGTCAAGGACACTGCTCTTTGCAGGTGCTCAGAGACACGCTCAGCTTTCTGTGATGGTTTCAGAGGGTAAGAACATAAGAACATAAGAACATAAGAACATAAGAACAAGCCAGCTGGATCAGACCAGAGTCCATCTAGTCCAGCTCTCTGCTACTCGCAGTGGCCCACCAGGTGCCTTTGGGAGCTCACCTGCAGGAGGTGAAAGCAACGGCCTTCTGCGGCTGTTGCTCCTGAGCACCTGGACTGCTAAGGAATTTGCAATCTCAGATCAAAGAGGATCCAGATTGGTAGCCATAGATCGACTTCTCCTCCATCAATCTGTCCAAGCCCCTTTTAAAGCTATCCAGGTTAGTGGCCATCACCACCTCCTGTGGCAGCATATTCCAAACACCAATCACATGTTGCGTGAAGAAGGGTTTCCTTTGATTAGTCCTAATTCTTCGCCCCAGCATTTTCAATGAATGCCCCCTGGTTCCAGTATTGTGAGAAAGAGAGAAAATTTTCTCTCTGTCCACATTTTCTACCCCATGCATAATTTTATAGACTTCAATCATATCCCCCCTCAGATGTCTCCTCTCCAAACTAGAGAGTCCCAAACGCTGCAGCCTCTCCTCATAAGGAAGGTGCTCCAGTCCCTCAATCATCCTCATTGCCCTTCTCTGTACTTTTTCTATCTCTTCAATATCCTTTTTGAGATGTGGCGACCAGAACTGAACACAGGACTCCAAGTAGCCGTGTTGTTCTTCAGTAAATAGTTTACTTTGAGTCCTGTAGCACTGTAGGATGTTAGGTTTCAAACCTTGAATCAATAAATGGACTCTGTGTTGTCAATCAGCAGCGTTTATTGGAAGGCAACGAAACACCCAGCTTGTTAAGGTCAGTTCCGACAAACCTGGATTTTGCTATCCCCGTTATTCAGAATTAATCCTCCCATTTTCCAAAAGAATGTGAGAAAGAGTTAATTCAGAGTGGAGGTGCCCCAAGATCAGCAACAGATAGTGATAAAGCCACCTGGCCTCCTGCCCCCACAGCACAATGGAAACACCCTGAAGTGCCAGGGGTGAGCCTAGTTATCTACATAGCATGTGAAGCCATAAAGTAAAGATCAAGGAAAGAATGTCCCATTACAGCAGTGGTAACGTATAGCAGGCTGGTTACATATATCTTGTAGTGATTACATAGAGGGAGGAACACATCTCAATCAACCAGATACAATCACCGGCAATATATTTTGTAACTACTACACTGAACCAGGAATGCATCTCAATCAACTAGGTGCAATTCCTGACATAGGGACCAATTTTTTTTTCAGTAGCCGTGTTGGTTGGCAGCAGAAGGTCTAGATTTGGATCCAGTACGAGACGAACAAAGTTTTTACCAGCTGCGCTGGCCTGCCGTAGAAGAGCTAGATTCTTGCAGCATCTCAGAGTCAAAGAGGATTTCTGGAAGCCACGTTGATCTTCAGTAAAGAGCTGGATTCGAGTTTAGAGGCACCTTAGAAACCAACAAGATTTTGGGGGGCTTGAGATTCCAAGAGTCAAAGCTCACATCTTCAGATACAAGAGCATTCACTCTGGAACCTGTATACTCCAAAATTCTTCTCGGTCTATATTGATGCAACTAGACTCAAACCTGGTTTCATTTGACACCTTCTAGGCCATAGGTGTCAAACTTGCGGCCCTCCAGATGTTATTGACTACAGTTCCCATCATCCCCTGCCAGCACCGTGGGAACTGTAGTCCATAACATCTGGAGGGCCGCAAATTTGACACCTGTGTTCTAGGCATTAAGAAGCTGGATTTCAATCTGGGGTGAAATTAATCCTGGGAGGCGGGGCGTAGGGGAGTGTTGAAGAGCCGCTTGGTCCGATTCCTCCTTTAACAACCTCTCCCCACAGTCAATTTCCACCACCCCCATAGATTTGTGCGGGGGGGGGGCAGGGTTCAGACAGGCAGGGAAACGTCCCAAGTCGGCTGCTCCGGCCTGTCCCTTTTAGCAGCTGGCCGGGTTCACCTTAGCAGAAGTCATGAAGAATCCTTATATGTCGAAAATTTCCTTGGAAGTCTGACCTCCCCCCCAAGCTGCTAAGCTCCCCCCTCCAAGGTTTGGTCCTTGGCCTCATTTCTCTCTCGCTCTGGGGGATTCCCGATGCCTGTGTGAGAAGCTGGATGTTTTTGAGTCCCGCGTCATGACATGTGGGCTCAGGACATCAATTAATCAATCTCCCACCAGATTTAGCACAATGTGCTGTTCGGGCAGAAGCTCGCTGGTTTTCCATCTAGGGTTGCCAACTTGGGGCTGGGTAATTCCTGGAGATTTGGGGGCGGGACCTGGGGAAGGAGGGGTTTGGAAAGGGAGGGACGTGGGTGGGCTACAAAGCCGCACAGCCCACCCTCCCACGCAGCCTGTTGCCTGGAGATCAGTTGTAATTTCAAGAGCTCTCCAGCCACCCCCTGGAGGTTGGCAAGGCTCCTTCTGTGGGGCTTTGCATGTACAGGGTGCTTTGTGGAAGTGGAGTGGATGCAGACGTGGCACCCATTTTTACCTGTTCCTTGTACTGTAGCTCACCAGAGGCACAGCTAGGGAAAATGGAGCCCCGGACAGACTCTCAAGTTTTCTGCCCCCACCATGGGCCCCTGCGCCGCACCCCTGTGCCCCACTTACCTTAGCCGGCAGCGGGGCCCGACGGGACAGGGCGAGGGGGGAAAGGAGGAGGGGTATGGGGATTAGGGTTAACCCAACGGCTTTTGCCCAGGGTGCCTGTCCTCACTTGTCCCATGGTAGCTACACCACTGCAGCTCACTGAATTCCATGAAATTCTGCTGCTGGGGTATAGGGGACCCCGTGGAATGTCGTGTGTGGGGGTCTGCAGTGGAAAAGGGGAGGGGGAAGATGTAAATTTCCAGTTGAGTAGGAAACAAACTTCTAGGACCCCTGCAGGCCAGATGTTTTCCATACGCCTCAGTTCCTCATCTGCAGTGATTCTGCCCTACCTTAGAAGAAGAAGAGTTTGGATTTATATCCCCCCTTTCTCTCCTGCAGGAGACTCAAAGGGGCTGACAATCTCCTTGCCCTTCCCCCCTCACAACAAACACCCTGTGAGGTAGGTGGGGCTGAGAGAGCTCCAAGAAGCTGTGACTAGCCCAAGGTCACCCAGCTGGCGTGTGTGGGAGTGTACAGGCTAATCTGAATTCCCCAGATAAGCCTCCACAGCTCAGGCGGCAGAACTGGGAATCAAACCCGGTTCCTCCAGATTAGATACACGAGCTCTTAACCTCCTACGCCACTGCTGCTCCTTACAGGACTGTTTTGTGATGACCGTTGGAGAATTGTGCGTGCGTGCTGTTCAGTAGGATCAGTTTTTGCAGCGTTCAGTGTCTTGTGTTAATACTGTACTTAGTATTCTTTGCTTCAGTTCTGTGTTCTAAATTTCCTGCTAGTTCCGGATTTCTACCGACCTAATCTTATTGCATTTATCGGCGATCCCAGCCTGTCGGTTGCATTGACCCAGCCTGTGAAATCCCAATGAGAAAGACCAGCTGTATATAAAGTCAATAAATCAAATACGGGTTTTATTGTTAGCCATAAGCAGAGGTGGGATCCAGCAGGTTCTCACAGGTTCCCGAGAGTAGGTTACTCATTATTTGTGTGTGCCGAGACGGGGGTTACTAATGGGTGATTTTGCCACGTGATTTTTGCCTTAGTTACGCCCCTCCTCTCAGCAGTAGCATGCAGAACTTGAAGCAGTCTAGCAGGAGGTGCACCGGCGTGCGTGGCAGCCTGCGCCTGCGTGCATTCGTTTCCCGCCCAAGGACCGGTGCAGCGGCTGTGTCCTTGCCACAGCCTTGCCCAGGAATGTCCCGCCCCGTCGTGCCCCGCCCAGCCCCATTGGCGCTATGCCACAGTGTGAATCCCACCACCATGGGAACCTGTTACTAAAATTTTTGGATCCCACCACTGGCCATAAGCTCCCCACCTTCCATTGCTTTCTCTCAAAATGGGGAGTCGTGCGTGCCGTGTGCCGTCCAATTCTGCATTCCACTCACCTCCGCTCTCTCCTGTATTTTCCTCCTGCTCTGGGGGTCAGGAATCGGGCTGTCTTGGTCTATCCTGGGGGCCTGAGAAATGCAGGTCTCTTTGGCCCAGGAGCAGGTGGCGGTCAGAATTGTTTGGGTTGCAGCCAGGTGTGGGTCGGGCCCCTTTAGGGCGGGCTCGGCCGGCCGTGCCAAGGTGGGGGGGGGACACACACACAATGCCCCTATTGTCTTCAGTAGCCTGCCAAGGCCGAAACTGCCCGTCTGACTCTGTCGCCTTCTTTTCTCCTCTCCTTTCTCTAGGCCTCTGCCCAGACTGGGAGACGTGGGATCCCAACCAGCCGGTGGAGAATGCACGGGAAGCGATGCAGCAGGCGGATGATTGGCTGGGGGTGCCTCAGGTAGCCGCTTTCCCCGGAGGGGGGAGGGAAAGCGTCCAAGGGAGGGGCAAGGGGAAACACACTGAGTGTCCCAGGCCAGCCCCACCCCCATTAGAATTTCCACTGTTCCCTGGATAGAGCAGCTGTCTTCAACAGGTGTGTGACAGGCAGGAGTTCAACAGGGCAAGTGTTTTACAACACCTCGGTGCAGCAGGAAAACTTTGCCTGTTGGACTTGGTGGCTGTCGGTACCCTGTTCAGGGTAAAGAGACAAGAGGTGCGATTTCAGCCGCCATTTCCTGAACATCTTTGTTCTAGAATTCTCCGCTTGGATCCGAGTGCTTCGGGGACAGATCTAGGTCGGCACCAGGACCCAAGCCGAGCATTCTAGAAAAAAGGCGGTCCAGCAAATGGTGGATGAATTCACAAATCTCCTGACATCTTTATTCTGAACAGTAGGCTGACCAAACGTCCCGCTTTTGGTGGGACAGTCCCGCCTTAAAACAATTTGTCCCGCGTCCCGTGAGTTTTTTCAAGTGTCCCGATTTTTGGAAGGCTGCCGCACTGCCTTCTGGGGCGCAAGGCAGTGCGGCAGCCTCCTGCGCGCAGCCGCAGGAGCGCATGGCCTTTTGGGGCACTCCCGTTTCCCGCCCTGTGACAGGGTGGGAAACGGGAGTGCCCCAGAAGGCAGTGCGCTCCTGCGGCCACGCACGCGCGCGGCCGCCCACCTACCCGCCTGTCTCAGTTCACAAAGGTGACCATCTGGTCACCTTGCTGAACAGGGAACATTAGATTTAGTACATTTCCAGCCTGCCCTCCCTCCTTTGCTCAGGGCAGTTTCTGTGTCTCTCCCTTCTTGTGTTATTCTCACAACAACCCTGCGGGGGAGGTTAGCCTAACAGAATATGATCGGCCCAGCATCATGCAGGAAGCTTCATGGCAGAAGCTGGGTCTTCCAGGAGCTTACCCGACACTCTAACCACTACACCTGGTGGCCCCATGCTTTCCCACCACCGGTCAGTGGGCAGGTGTCCTGTTAGGAGAAAAGGTAGCTATTCTTCAGCGCAGAGGTGTCAGACTAGAATCTGGAAGACTCCTGAGTGAAAATCCCTCCTCTGCTCTGAAGCTGACTGAGTGACCGGTCTTGCCTACCTCACAGGGTTGGTGTAAGGATAAAAGAAGGAGCACAGAATTATGTTCACTACCTCGAGTTCCTCGAAGGGCAGTCAGGAGACACCTGTACTTGATAGGTCAAGGGTCCCCAACCTTTTTGACCTTGCAAACACCTTTGACACAGTGTGGTGGTCTCAACCACAAAATGGCTGCCACAGAAGGCGGAACAAACTTCAAAATGGCTCCCACAGCTGGACTGCATCCTCGTGCTGTGCTGGCAGCTGCTGCCAAAGCACCCTCTTTCAGTGTCTGCACCCAGCCAATCAAACCTCCAGGGGCCGATCAGAAACCTTGAATCCTAGAATCCTAGAGTTGGAGGAGACCCCCAGGGGCCATCCAGTCCAACCCCCTGCAATATAAGAACACACAATCAAAGCATTCCCGACAGATGGCCATCCAGCCTCTCTTTAAAAATCTCCAAAGAAGAAGACTCTACCACCCTCCAAGGTAGTTCATTCCACTGTTGAAAAGTCCTTACTGTCAGGAAGTTCTTCCTGATGTTTAGGTGGAATCTCTTCTCCTTCACCTTGAATCCATGACTCCTGGTCCTAGTCTCTAGAGCAGCAGAAAACAAGCTTTCTCCCTCTTCGACATGACACCATAAGAACATAAGAACAAGCCAGCTGGATCAGACCAGAGTCCATCTAGTCCAGCTCTCTGCTACTCGCAGTGGCCCACCAGGTGCCTTTGGGAGCTCACAGGCAAGAGGTGAAAGCAATGGCCTTCTGCGGCTGCTGCTCCCGAGCACCTGGACTGTTAAGGCATTTGCAAACTCAGATCAAAGAGGATCAAGATTGGTAGCCATAGATCGACTTCTCCTCCATAAATCTGTCCAAGCCCCTTTTAAAGCCATCCAGGTTAGTGGCCATCACCACCTCCCGTGGCAGCATATTCCAAACACCAATCACACGTTGCGTGAAGAAGTGTTTCCTTTGATTAGTCCTAATTCTTCCCCCCAGCATTTTCAATGGATGCCCCCTGGTTCCAGTATTGTGAGAAAGAGAGAAAAATTTCTCTCTGTCAACATTTTCTACCCCATGCATAATTTTATAGACTTCGATCCTATCCCCCCTCAGCCGTCTCCTCTCCAAACTAAAGAGTCCCAAACGCTGCAGCCTCTCCTCATAAGGAAGGTGCTCCATTCCTTCAATCATCCCTGTTGCCCTTCTCTGCACTTTTTCTATCTCTTCGATATCCTTTTTGAGATGTGGCGACCAGAACTGAACACAGTACTCCAAGTGCGGTCGCACCACGGCTTTGTATAAGGGCATGACAATCCTTGCAGTTTTATTATCAACTCCTTTCCTAATGATCCCCAGCATAGAGTTTGCCTTTTTCACAGCTGCCATGCATTGAGTTGACATTCCCATGGAACTATCAACTAAGACGCCTAAATCTCTTTCCTGGTCTGTGACTGATAGCACTGACCCTTGTAGCATGTATGTGAAGTTTGGATTTTTTTGCCCTTATGTGCATCACTTTACATTTTGCTACATTGAACTGCATTTGCCATTTCTTAGCCCACTCACCTAATTTATCAAGGTCTGCTTGGAGCTCTTCACAATCCTTTGTGGTTCTCACCACCCTACATAATTTGGTATCATCTGCAAACTTGGCCACCACACTACCCACCCCTACTTCCAGGTCATTTATGAATAGGTTAAAGAGCACTGGTCCCAAAACAGATCACTGCCCGCTTCATCACTGCCCGCTTCAGTGCCCGCTTCATCAAAACTCTTGGTGGGTGCCAGGATGAGTGCTGGCGAGACTGTGGTTCCTGGTGGGTGCCACGTTGGGGACCCCGGGACAGGCTGATGTGTCTCTGGTATTAACCTCTTCCCCTTGCCGCAGGTGATTGCTCCCGAAGAGATCGTGGACCCCAACGTGGACGAGCACTCCGTCATGACCTACCTGTCTCAGTTCCCCAAAGCCAAGTTGAAGCCCGGAGCTCCGCTGCGCTCAAAGCAGCTCAACCCCAAGAAAGCCAAGGCCTACGGCCCAGGTGAGCTGCCCTGGTGGAAGGAGGGAGACGATCAGAGGCTAAGCTTAGGGTTGCCAACTCCAGCCTGGGAAATTCCTGGACATCTGGGCAGGGTGAGAGCGAGGGGGAGCTACACCTGGAACACGCATGTGTCCTCCCACCCTGCCTGCTCTGGAATGCCTCCGCCCGCCCAGGAACGCCCTGGAGTGCCCTCACCACGCCCCCGCACTGGCACGCACCCGGTGTATTGCGCACCCCCCGTCCCCTTGGCATTACGCCACTGTATCTGGGGGCTTTGCCTCTGTAGAACAGGGTGATTTGGGGAGGCATCTCATCAAGTTTCTATGGTATGCCATGCTATCCACCCTCTGAAGCTGACCCTTTTTCCCGAAGAACTGAGACCCATAGTGATTAGACGCAGGGGTGTCCCACTCTGGTGCTTCAGATGTTCGTGGACTACAATTCCCATCAGCCCCTCCTGGCTTAAGCATTTGAATCCCTGAGCTGTCCATGAACATCTGAAGCACCAGAGTGGGACACCCCTGGATTAGTGTGTCAAACTAGGACCTGGTGTATGGTCCAGTGTGGGGGGCAGTTTCTTACATTCAGTTCCGAATGGGTACCAGGATGGGTACCACTATGGTAACTGAGGAGTCAGAAGGATGGAGGTCCGTTGTCTCCTATGCCCGGCTAACCTTCTGGATTCTTTCCGCAGGCATCGAGCCCCACGGCAACACAGTGCTGAAGCCGGCCCATTTCACAGTCGAAACCATTGAGGCCGGCTTGGGAGAAGTGCTGGTCTATATCGAAGACCCTGAAGGACACACAGAGGAGGTACTGGGTTCGGGTCCTGCCCTTTTCTGGCCACCTTCCCTCCATCCCCTTTCCTTTGTAAAACCCAAACATCTTTGAGGGCTTGCCTTCTAGGAAATAGGGGTTAGAGCAGTGATGGCGAACCTTTTCGAGACCGAGTGCCCAAATTGCAACCCATAACGCACTTATTTATTGCAAAGTGCCAACACGGCAATTTAACCTCAATACTGAGGGTTTCGTTTAGAAAGAATTGTTGGCTCTGAGCCGTGCGTTACTCAGGAGTAAGCTTGGTGGTAGTCGGTGGCTTTGAAGCCGCCATGCAACTCTTCCAACAGGTGACTCACGACCCTAGGAGGGTTTGCTCAGAAGCAAGCCCCATTGCCAGCAACCGAGCTTACTCCCAGGTAAATGATCGTGCTTTAGTTCTTCACATGAAAATCAGTGGGGTTTAACAGCACTTTACCTGCACTGCTTCCCCAAAACTAGGTCTTAGGTTTAATGCTCATAATCGAGCCCAGTGGCCCAGGCCAGCCTAGATGTGGGGGGGGGGGGGACTCTGTTTGCGCGTGCCCATAGAGAGGGCTCTGAGTGCCACCTCTGGCACCCGTGCCATAGGTTCGCCACCACTGGGTTAGAGCCATACAAAACAACAGCAGCCCCCCCCCCCCATCTCTGTTCTACCACACGTTCATAAAACGAGGCCCCTGCGCCTGAGGTCTTTGCTGCCTGATTCCCACAGACTCACCTGTGTTGAAATGCAGGTCCTGAAATGGAGAAAAATGCCGTTTCCGAGGGGAGATCCTGTCTCCTGTGGATGGGCCCAAATGGTACATTGGTGTATTGGTTAAGAGCAGGTGGGTTCTAATCTGGAGAACTGGGTTTGATTCCCCGCTCCTTCACCTGACTGGCGAAGGCTTATCTGGTGAACTAGATGTGTTTCCGCACTCCTACATTCCCTCTGGGTGACCTTGGGCTAGTCATGGTCCTCTAAGAACTCTCTCAGCCCCACCGACCTCCCAAGGTGTCTGTTGTGGGGAGAGGAAGGGAAAGGAGCCTGTAAGCCACCGAGCCTCCTTACAGGAGAGAAAGGTGGGATATAAATCCAAACTCCTCCCTCCCTCCCTATGTGATCCCCCCCTCCTGGCTCCCGGCTTTCCTCCTGCTGCTTTTGTGATGCTTTTGAAGAAGAAGAAGAAGAAGAAGGAGGAGGAGAGGAGGAGGAGAAGGAGGAGGAGAAGGAGGAGGAGAAGGAGGAGGAGTTTGGATTTATGTCCCCCCTTTCTCTCCTGCAGGAGACTCAAAGGGGCTGACAATCTCCTTGCCCTTCCCCCCTCACAACAAACACCCTGTGAGGTGGGTGGGGCTGAGAGAGCTCCGAGAAGCTGTGACTAGCCCCAGGTCACCCAGCTGGCGTGTGTGGGAGTGTACAGGCTAATCTGAATTCCCCAGAGAAGCCTCCACAGCTCAGGCGGCAGAGCTGGGAATCGAACCTGGTTTCTCCAGATTAGACACACGAGCTCTTCACCTCCTACGCCACTGCTGCTTGAAATGCTGGCCAGCCACTCCAGACCTTCTCTGGATGATCGTCTCCTCTTTCCCTCCCTCCTTCCCCAGGCCAAAGTGGTGGCTAACAACGACAAGAATCGGACGTATTCTGTCTCGTATGTACCTAAGGTGGCCGGCCTCCATAAGGTAAGAGACCCCCTTCCCGTAATCTGGTGTCTCAGTTTTGGTCTGGGAGTCTTTGAAACAGTTGGTAAAGGTTCTGGCTAGCAGACAGATAAACCAGTGGTGCAGTTTGCTTGGAGAATAGATGAACTGGAGCACCTTCCTTATGAGCACCTTCCTTCCAAGCGGACCTTGATAAATTAGGTGAGTGGGCTCAGAAATGGCAAATGCAGTTCAATGTAGCAAAATGTAAAGTGATGCACATAGGGGCAAAAAATCCAAACTTCACATACACGCTACAGGGGTCAGTGCTATCAGTCACAGACCAGGAAAGGGATTTAGGCGTCTTAGTTGATAGTTCCATGGGAATGTCAACTCAATGCATGGCAGCTGTGAAAAAGGCAAACTCTATGCTGGGGATCATTAGAAAAGGAATTGATAAGAAAACTGCAAAGATTGTCATGCCCTTATATAAAGCAGTGGTGCGACCGCACTTGGAGTACTGTGTCCAGTTCTGGTCGCCACATCTCAAAAAGGATATTGAGGAGATAGAAAAAGTGCAGAGAAGGGCAACAAGGATGATTGAGGGACTGGAGCACCTTCCTTATGAGGAGAGGCTGCAGCGTTTGGGACTCTTTAGTTTGGAGAGGAGGCGGCTGAGGGGGGATATGATTGAAGTCTACAAAATTATGCATGGGGTAGAAAATGTTGACAGAGGGACATTTTTCTCTCTTTCTCACAATACTAGAACCAGGGGGCATTCATTGAAAATGCTGGGGGGAAGAATTAGGACTAATCAAAGGAAACACTTCTTCACGCAACGTGTGATTGGTGTTTGGAATATGCTGCCACAGGAGGTGGTGATGGCCACTAACCTGGGTAGCTTTAAAAGGGGCTTGGACAGATTTATGGAGGAGAAGTCGATTTATGGCTACCAATCTTGATCCTCTTTGATCTGAGATTGCAAATGCCTTAGCAGACCAGGTGATCGGGAGCAACAGCCGCAGAAGGCCATTGCATTCACATCCTACATGTGAGCTCCCAAAGGCACCTGGTGGGCCACTGCGAGTAGCAGAGTGCTGGACTAGATGGACTCTGGTCTGATCCAGCTGGCTTGTTCTTATGTTCTTATGAGGAGAGGCTGCGGCGTTTGGGACTCTTTAGTTTGGAGAGGAGACGTCTGAGGGGGGATACGATTGAAGTCTATAAAATTTTGCATGGGGTAGAAAATGTGGACAGAGAGAAATTTTTCTCTTTCTCACAATACTAGAACCAGGGGGCATCCATTGAAAATGCTGGGGGGAAGAATTAGGACTAATAAAAGGAAACACTTCTTCACACAACGTGTGATTGGTGTTTGGAATATGCTGCCACAGGAGGTGGTGATGGCCACTCACCTGGATAGCTTTAAAAGGGGCTTGGACAGATTTATGGAGGAGAAGTCGATCTCTGGCTCCCAATCTTGATCCTCCTTGATCTCAGATTGCAAATGCCTTAGCAGACCAGGTGCTCAGGGGGAGCAGCAGCAGCAGAAGGCCATTGCTTTCACCTCCTGCACTTGAGCTCCCAAAGGCACCTGGTGGGCCACTGCGAGTAGCTGAGAGCTGGACTAGATGGACTCTGGTCTGATCCAGCAGGCTAGATCTTATGTTCTTATGTTCTTAGGACCACAGAGGTTCTATCAGGAAGAAGAATGGCACTGTAAGAACTTAGAGCATCCAAAGGTTTGGCCTACAAGCGCAGAATCCGTCGTCTGGCAAGCAAATTTGGCACGCTAAAAAACCCAACCTTAGATTGAACCAAATAAAACAGCCCCTTTCAGGTTTCTAGATCTCATGATAGTGGAACTACGTTGTAGATATTTTCCCTTCTGCTATTTTTCCTGGCCAGCTCCTACACTTGGAATAGTTTGTCTTCCATCAAGGCAAAGAGGAAGGCAATCTTTTATTTGTCGAAGGCTTTCACGGCCGGAATCACTGGGGTGCTGTGTGGTTTCCGGGCTGTCTGGCCGTGTTCTAGCAGCATTCTCTCCTGACGTTTCGCCTGCATCTGTGGCTGGCATCTTCAGAGGATCTGATGGTAGGAATGGAAAGCAAGTGGAGT